>NC_049207.1:18429945-18439945 GCF_013347855.1 Anguilla anguilla | reverse complement strand
AAACGATTAAGAACTGAGTACCTTTTAGTTTAAAAAAAAAGAAAAAAAAAAAAAAGAACTGGCAGTCTGCCCTCAATTCTTATTTTTTTGTATTTATTCAGAAAGAGAGAAAGTAGAGAGTAATGGATAGAAAAGGGATCACAGGTCAGAAGGGGGTAATTCGTACTTGGCTTGAGTCAGCTGGCCTGCACCTCGCTGCTCTATACAGCCCGCCCTTTAGTTTCAGTTTTATTCCACTGTTTTTGGTGCTGTTGGCACTAACACAGTTCTGCTTAATGTTATGCATGTTTAATGTGGCAGGACGTCTGCTAATGGGAGGATTTGTTTGAACGCGCTCATAATGCTTTTAACATGAAAAGTATTTAAAATACACTGAAAGTGCAGCCAGAAACATGCAGGAAACCGGAAAATGAGGCCTTAATTAGGCAGGGTAATGTGCCCTGGAAAAAGTCCCTTTATTCACGCAGCTATGATGTGCTAAAGAATCTCATTACATCCATGTCCCTGGTGAATTTCTGGCCCCAGAGATTGAAACGGCGAGGCTGAGTGTGGCAGTAATTAAGTGTGAAGAGTGGGATTCAGTGCGCTGCTGCAGGAGCGGGTCTCCATGCAGAGTTTAAGATGTAAGCAGGTCCCAGTGGGGGACTAGGGTGACGCAAAGGACCTAGGCTCAAGTAGGCCTCAGTGTGCAGCTAAGTGAGCAGGCCTCAGCATGGAGCTAAATGAGCTAGCCTAAGCGTGGAGCTAAGTGAATGGGCCTCAGCGTGGAGCTAAGTGAATGGGCCTCAGCGTGGAGCTAAGTGAGTGGGCTTCAGCGTGGAGCCATGGGGAAGGGCATCAGCATAGTGCAAAGGGAGTGGGCCCCAGTGGTAAGCTAAGTAAGTGGGAATAGGTGTGTAGCTAAGGGAAAAAAGTATCTAACGAAGCTATAGCCATTTATGTGCCTCTTTGCGAGGATGCTGCAGAATGGGCCTCCTTTTGGAGCTGAGGGAAGCAGGTTTTAGCACATAGCCGTAGCACTCTGAGTGATGGGGTATAGCAGAACCAGTTTCTCCAGCCAACTCTGTAGCCCGAAGGCTAATTAACTGCTTTTTCTTAATTGTGGTATCGATCGCTTTTAAGTTGCACGCTCGGTCTCAGTCTCAGTGTGTGTAAGATTCTTATACCTTTTGTTTTTTTCCCCTCACAGAGATTACGAAGACTATCGACCAAGTACAGAACAGAGAAAATCTATCCTACAAACGTTGGAGAAAAAGAAGAGAATGTGAAAAAGAACAGATATAAAGACATATTGCCATGTAAGTCATCTGCAGCGGGTTGTGTATGCGCATGTGTGTGTGTGCTTGCTTGTGTGTGTGCGCGTGTCTGTGTGTATGTGTGTGTCTGTGTGCATGTGTGTGTGTGTGTGCATGTGTGCGTGTGTGTGTGCGTCTGTAGTTATGCGTGTGCGTCTGGGTGTCTATGTGTTTGTGCGTGGGTTTGTGTGTGGGTTTGTGCGTGTGTGCGTGCATGCGTGTGTGTGTGTGCGTGCGTCTGGGTATGTGTGTGTGCGTGTCTGTGGGTATGTGTGCATCTATGTGTGTGTGCATGTGTGTGTGTGTGTCTGTCTGTGTGTGCGTGTGTGTGTGTGTGTGCATGTGTGTCTGTCTGTCTGTGTGTGCATGTGAAGGTGTGTGTGTGTGTGTGTGTGTGTGTGTGTGTGTGTGTGTGCGTGTGTGTGTGGGGACCCATTTGAGAGAGAAAGATATTACTGGAATGAATCAGATTAATGACCACGCTGGAGCTGAACTGCTCCATCTGTGCAGGGTGTACAATAAACCCCCCACCCCCCCCCCACCCCCACGCTTGTGTCTTTGAAGAGGTTATGTGACCTGTTTATAGGAACAGCCATTCGGATCTAAAGCAATTTCCTGCTCATCGTATTCTAAACGAAACTCATAAGGAAGGCCCTGTGTTCTCGGGATTAATCAGATTTCCGCTTATAAATACCCAGATTTATTTACATCTTTACTTTTTTTTTTTTTTTTTTTTTTTTTTTTTTAAGTGTGAGGATTTAACTGAATTTCAGTCTAAGCCCATCACTTTAGGCTTTTACTGAAAAGCTCACATTGCATTGTCATGAAAGCAGTGTCCATTTGTTCAAAATAAATGTAGATTATTTTTTGTTTCAGAATAAACCCTCATAAATTCCTGTATATAGGTTAGAGTATCAATGTGAGTGTGAACATTAAGGAATTGTGATGTAACCAGTATAGTATAGATTATGATGATATTGCTCTGGTCTGTCTGTCCGTCTGTCTCTGAGATGTCTCTCCTTCTTCCTCCGCAGTTGACCACAGCAGGGTAAAGGTGTCGTTAAAGACCTCCAATCAGGACACGGATTACATCAATGCAAATTTCATCAAGGTAGGGCAGCCCGCCGCCCCGAGCGTCGCCGTAGCGACCTGCTCCTGCGCGTGGGTGGGGAGCGCGAGCGGATGTGCAGATGAGCCCGCAGAGAGAAACCAAACGGACCAATGGGAGCAGCTTATCATAGCGCCGCGACCCTTTCTGCAAACGCCACTCAAGTTTAAAGAACTTTGTATTCCGTTTTTTAAAGCAATTAAAAACTTCACCCGATTGGAAACGGCCGGGGGCATTTTGTGAGCCTTCCCCTGCCTCGGCCACGTCCTTTATCAGTTTCTCTGCCGGTGGACTGTTGTGTGTGCTTTCAGTGAGAGCGCAGGTGCCTGATTGGCCGGGGGTGGGAGATCCTGCTGTCTGACTACCCCCTGCCCCCGCTCCCCTTCCTGGGCCACTCTCTGTGTTCTTATGTGTGGCTGCGCTGCTTATTGCACTGTGCGGATGGTCAGAAATGCATGGAATGTGTTACGCAGCAGACCTTATCCTGCCTGCTCGGGTGTAGTGTTTATGCCTGGCATGAGAGACCTTTACCCCCTCTGTTTTTCTCTCTCCCGCATGAGTGAGTGAGTGAGACCGAGAGAGAGAGAGAGGGTGAGAGGGAGGGAGGGAGGGAGGGAGGGAGGGAGAGAGTGAGTGAGAGAGAGAGAGGGAGGGAGCCTTGCGACAGTAACCAGCAGCCCGTGTCGCATCTGCTGAAAGGCAGGGGGAGGGACGGACGCGTCGCCGCGAAGCGTGACGGACGACTTTTATTTCCGTTCGGGCGCTTCCTTCCCTGACCCCGCCTCCTGTCCCGTCTGCGTCGCAGGGAATCGATGGGCCCGAGGCCTACATCGCCACGCAGGGGCCCCTCCCCAACACCGTCATCGACTTCTGGAGGATGAACTGGGAGTATCACGTAGCGGTAAGTCCCCGCTGGCCCTGTCCCCGCAGGGCGGGCTGCTGGTGCTGCTGTCTCACCGGGGCAGAATGAGGGCCTGTGTGTGTGTGTGTGTGTTAGTTTATATGTGTGTACCTATATGTGTGTGGGTGTGTGTGTGTGTGTGTGTGTGTGTTAGTTTATATGTGTGTACTTATGTGTGTGTGTGTGTGTGTGTGTGTGGGTATGTTAGTTTATATGTGTGTACCTATATGTGTGTGGGTGTGTTAGTGTGTTTGTGTGTACATACGTATGTGTATGTGTGTGTGCATAAGTGTGTGTGTAGGTGTGTTCGTGTGTACGTGTTTGTGTGTGTGTGTAGGTTTGTTTGTGTGTACGTGTGTGTGTGTGTGTACGTGTGTGTGTGTGTGTGTTTGTTAGTGTGAACGTGTGTGTACATAAGCGTGTGTGTGTTTGTTTGAGTGTGAGTGTAGCAGTGTTGGTGTGTACGTGTGTGTACATAAGCATGTGTGTGTGTGTGTTTGTTTGAGTGTGAGTGTAGCAGTGTTGGTGTGTACGTCTGTGTACATAAGCGTGTGTGTGTGTGTGTTTGTTTGGGTGTGAGTGTAGCAGTGTTGGTGTGTTTGTTTGAGTGTGAGTGTAGCAGTGTTGGTGTGTTTGTTTGGGTGTGAGTGTAGCAGTGTTGGTGTGTTTGTTTGGGTGTGAGTGTAGCAGTGCTGGTGTGTTTGTTTGGGTGTGAGTGTAGCAGTGTTGGTGTGTTTGTTTGGGTGTGAGTGTAGCAGTGTTGGTGTGTTTGTTTGGGTGTGAGTGTAGCAGTGTTGGTGTGTTTGTTTGAGTGTGAGTGTAGCAGTGTTGGTGTGTTTGAGTGTGAGTGTAGCAGTGTTGGTGTGTTTGTTTGGGTGTGAGTGTAGCAGTGTTGGTGTGTTTGTTTGGGTGTGAGTGTAGCAGTGTTGGTGTGTTTGTTTGAGTGTGAGTGTAGCAGTGTTGGTGTGTTTGTTTGGGTGTGAGTGTAGCAGTGTTGGTGTGTTTGTTTGAGTGTGAGTGTAGCAGTGTTGGTGTGTTTGTTTGGGTGTGAGTGTAGCAGTGTTGGTGTGTTTGTTTGGGTGTGAGTGTAGCAGTGTTGGTGTGTTTGTTTGGGTGTGAGTGTAGCAGTGTTGGTGTGTTTGTTTGGGTGTGAGTGTAGCAGTGTTGGTGTGTTTGTTTGGGTGTGAGTGTAGCAGTGTTGGTGTGTTTGTTTGAGTGTGAGTGTAGCAGTGTTGGTGTGTTTGTTTGAGTGTGAGTGTAGCAGTGTTGGTGTGTTTGTTTGGGTGTGAGTGTAGCAGTGTTGGTGTGTTTGTTTGAGTGTGAGTGTAGCAGTGTTGGTGTGTTGGTTTGAGTGTGAGTGTAGCAGTGTTGGTGTGTTTGTTTGAGTGTGAGTGTAGCAGTGTTGGTGTGTTTGTTTGAGTGTGAGTGTAGCAGTGTTGGTGTGTTTGTTTGAGTGTGAGTGTAGCAGTGTTGGTGTGTTTGTTTGAGTGTGAGTGTAGCAGTGTTGGTGTGTTTGTTTGGGTGTGAGTGTAGCAGTGTTGGTGTGTTTGTTTGAGTGTGATTGTAGCAGTGTGTGTGTGTGTTTGAGTGTGAGTGTAGCAGTGTTGGTGTGTTTGTTTGGGTGTGAGTGTAGCAGTGTTGGTGTGTTTGTTTGGGTGTGAGTGTAGCAGTGTTGGTGTGTTTGTTTGGGTGTGAGTGTAGCAGTGTTGGTGTGTTTGTTTGAGTGTGAGTGTAGCAGTGTGTGTGTGTGTGTGTGTGTGTTTGGGTGTGAGTGTAGCAGTGTTGGTGTGTTTGTTTGGGTGTGAGTGTAGCAGTGTTGGTGTGTTTGTTTGGGTGTGAGTGTAGCAGTGTTGGTGTGTTTGTTTGGGTGTGAGTGTAGCAGTGTGTATGTGTGTGTGTGTGTGTGTGTGTGTGTGTGTGTGTGTCTTTGTTTGAGTGTGAGTGTAGGAGTGTTAGTGTGTACGTGTGTGGGTTTGTGCGTGGGTGCGCGTATGTGAGTGTGTTAGTGTGTTTTTGTGTATGCCGGCCTGCCTGAGGCAGTTCCCCAGCTCACGGCGTCAGGCTCGGCTCCATTGTCCCGTCCCAACCGCAGCGTTTGGGTGATTCTGTTTTTCCTTGTGACGGAGTCTGCAGCCGCAGGCCACAGTGCAGATCATCTCACTGCCACACGCTGTACATGCCAACGGAAAAGATGTGGAATTTCATCAAAGATTCCTAGAGCTCGTCATTACCTTATGACTGGGCTGTGTAGTCAGATGAAGTGATGTGTCACTCTGTTTGAATGTGCCTGTCAGTGAGGTGCCAAGCGTAACAGATGCATGCCTAGGAGAAGCAGGATTGTGCTGACACTCCTCGTTTTTTTTTCTGTGCAGGTCATCGTGATGGCGTGTCGAGAGTTTGAGATGGGAAGGGTAGGTGGCCATGTTTCATCTCTCGCCCTAAGTGCCTCTTTTATGGGTCAGAGTTTAAACTCAGTTTGTGGGGGGAACAAATCATCATTAACATTTGGGAAAAAAAAATGTTTTTGTTTTTCTGCGCAGAAAAAGTGTGAGCGGTACTTCCCCCTGTTCGGCGACGAGCCGCTGTCTTTCGGGCCGTTCCGGATCTCCTGCGTAAGTGCGCGGTCCCTTAAACGCAGGGCTCGCCCGCCGCCGCTTCCTGTGCGGAGCTCTTCCTGTCCGGAGAAGGTTCCTTTATGAGGACGTTTAGAGTTGAGGAACGGTCTTTTCGGCTGAACCGTGACCGCAGAATAGGCACGTCTGTCTGCGCTCAGCGAACAAATGCGCTGTTGTTTCGCTGAAGCCTCTGCTGCTTTTAATACTTTTTCTGTAGCAAGTAAATTGAGTGGGTTTAATCCTCTTGTGTTATTATCTTTTTATTAGTCATTCTTACGCTGGGTCTAGGTCACAGCACATTGCTGCTGGAATCTTCACAGCGTCGTCATATGAAAGGCGTTGACCCCCCCGCCCCCCTTCAACTTTTCCGATGTTAGTGTGATCTTATTAGAACAGGAGGAGGAATCAGACCTCCTACCTCACGTTGTTTGGTTGCTCCCCTGTGTTCCAGGAGCCCGCGTGTGGGAATTTCCTTTCATTATTCAGCGTGTTGGGGGGGGGGGGTGTGGGGGGGGGGGGGTGAAGTGTCTGCCTCCCGTGGCTTCCTGTGATCTTACCGCTGCCAGCAGGCCTCAGTTTAACGGGCAAACATTAGCATAAGCTGCAGGCCCGCTCACGCGCGCGTTAGGCCGGGGAAACGGCTCCTTCCCAAACGCGTCCGCTCCCCACAGGTCGACGCCTGGCGCGGAGAGGCTAGTAAAACGCTTCATTAAAAGATGAGCTGGGATCTCGCTCCTGTTCTTAGCCATTATCGGTGCGGCTTCCGTTAAGGCCCAGGGTCCTGAAGCGCTTCTTTAATGACCGTACCGGCCTGCTGTGCCTCTGGCTGCTGTTTAAAACCAGCACCGTGCTGGTGCTGTCTGTGCCTCTGCCTGCTGTTTAAAACCAGCACCGTGCCGGTGCTGTCTGTGCCTCTGGCTGCTGTTTAAAACCAGCACCGTGCTGGTGCTGTCTGTGCCTCTGGCTGCTGTTTAAAACCATCACCGCGCCGGTGCTGTCTGTGCCTCTGGCTGCTGTCTAAAACCAGCACCGCGCCGGTGCTGTGTGTGCCTCTGGCTGCTGTTTAAAACCAGCACCGCGCCGGTGCTGTCTGTGCATGTGGCTTCTGTCTAAAACCAGCACCGCGCCGGTGCTGTCTGTGCCTCTGGCTGCTGTTTAAAACCATCACCGCGCCGGTGCTGTCTGTGCCTCTGGCTGCTGTTTAAAACCAGCACTGTGCCGGTGCTGTCTGTGCCTCTGCCCGCTGTTTAAAACCAGCAACGCGCCGGTGCTGTCTGTGCCTCTGGCTGCTGTTTAAAACCAGCACTGTGCCGGTGCTGTCTGTGCCTCTGCCCGCTGTTTAAAACCAGCAACGCGCCGGTGCTGTCTGTGCCTCTGCCCGCTGTTTAAAACCAGCAATGCGCCGGTGCTGTCTGTGGATGTTCCGCGTGTGATGTTCAAATCTGTCCTGTTCGTTAGGAATCGGAACAGGCCAGGACGGACTTCTTCATCAGAACACTGACCGTGGAGTATCAGGATGTGAGTTCCTTTTGGTGGCTTGCTGTAGAGCGGTGGTATCCATACCTGTTCTTGGAGGTCTACCGTCCTGTAGGTTTTTGCTCAAACCCTAACAAAGGAGACCTCATTCAACAGTTGGAGATTAGTAGAATCAGGTGTGCCAGATTTAGGGTTGAAGTGAAAACCTGCAGGATGGTAGATCTCCAGGAGCAGGGTTGGCTGCCCCTGCTGTAGTGTACGGATGGGAATAGCACTCCCGGTGCACAGCATGGTGCCATGCCGGGTCTTACTGAAAGCAGGAGAGCGTTCCGAGTGCTGACCCCTGACTGACAGCTTCAGCCCGTTACTCTCACCCGCCTCTAAGACCCGCAGTCACTCGGCCTGCGGTGCAGTGCGAGCGCTATGTCCCTCTCTGCGCTCCGTGGTGCGTTGTGTGTGTTTGGAGGAGGCCCGTCTGGCCGCCAGTGACCCGTCTCTGTGTCCCCGTCCGAAGGAGACGCGCAGAATAACGCAGTTTCACTACATGAACTGGCCCGACCACGACGTCCCCTCCTCCTTCGATTCCATCCTGGACATGATCAGCCTCATGAGGGAGTACCAGGAACACGACGACGTACCGATCTGTATACACTGCAGGTAAATCACTCTCGCATACTGACGTACCGATCTGTATACACTGCAGGTAAATCACTCTCGCATACTGACGTACCGATCTGTATACACTGCAGGTAAATCTCTCTCGCATACTGATGTACCGATCTGTATACACTGCAGGTAAATCTCTCTCTCATAGTGATGTACTGATCTATATACACTGCTGGTAAATCACTCATTGTGATGGTCTGATCTATATACATTGTGGGTAAATCACTCTCACATAGTGGCGTACTGATCTGTGTACACTGCAGGTAAGTCGTTCTCGCGTAGTGACGTACTGATCAATATACACTGCAGGTAAATCTCTCACATAACGGCATACTGATTTGTATACCCAGCAAGTAAATCACTCACATAGTGATGTACAAATCTTTGTACATTGCTGGTAAATCACTCTCATAGTGACGTTCCGATCTGTATATACTGGAACTTTTTGTCAGGCATCGATACAGGGATTTGTGTAAACGGTAAATTTCAAACAGTGATGTTGCAGACTGATAACAAATCTGACGCCCACATCTCCAATAGTGACATTTGTGCCTTCGTACACTGTATGATTTTTTGTGTACAGTACAAACTCTCTGTCCCTCTTCTATAGAGCAAAAAGCCACTGTGGTTACTGCTGAATGTGTTCCCTAAACACTTTATCAGCTGCATATCAGCAGCTTGCGTGCTTCTGTCTGTCTGTGTGTGTGTGTGTGTGTGTGTGTGTGCACGTGCGTGGGTGTGTGCTTGCGTGTCTATGTGTGTGTGGGTGAGCGTGTGAGGGCGTGTGTGTGTTTGTGTGCGTGCACGTGCGTGTGTCTGTGTGTGTCTGTGTGCGTAGGCGCGCGCGTCTGTGAGTGTGTGTGTGTGTGTGGGTGAGCGTGTGAGGGCGTGTGTGTTTGTGTGCGTGTGTGTGTGTGTCTGTGTGTGCGTAGGCGCGTCTGTGAGTGTGTGTGTGTGTGTGGGTGAGCGTGTGAGGGCGTGTGTGTGTTTGTGTGCGTGCACGTGCGTGTGTCTGTGTGTGTCTGTGTGTGCGTAGGCGCACACGTCTGTGAGTGTGTGTGTGTGAATGTGAGTGTGTTGTGTAAACAGTGCAGTAATACAGTGCGGTGTCAGGCTCCCTGCTCGGGGTCTTTGGCGGCCTGTAGAAGCTCTTCAGCAGATGTCCGTGGCGCTTCTGTATTTTTATGAGGACGAGGATGTCCTGTGAGCCCCATCGTTGGCCTCCGGTCCGTCAGCTGCAGCTTAACGTTGCGCTGCGTTAAGACGGGGGGCCGGCCCGGGACCGGGTGCACTGGAGGTGGTGATGTCACGTCTGTGTCCTCGGGCCTGCTGTTAGGCCAGGCAGGAAGGCTCACTAAATGACGGCCTAAGCCTTTTAATCTTCCTTTGATTTTCCCTTCATTTGCGCCAGGAAGCGCCTCAGAGCCGCTCCTTATTGGCCCAATTGAAGCCACATGTCGGTGGTGGTCTGTCCCATGTAAGTGATTCAGGGCGGGGGCGGGGCCCTGTTAACTTCAGACCAATGAGGATGTGCTTATCGGAGGTGGAGGGGTCGGTATGTCACAGAATTCCAGTTTCTCACTTCTCTGCTACTGTTCCAGTGAGCCGCGCCATGCCGCAAAATGCTACACTCAGAACAGAATTAAGTGTAGTTGAGCTTGTGCCACACTGTCACTAGAGCCATAGCAGACCTGTCCAGACTTCATCGCAGTGTGATTGGACCACCAAATGGAACACCGTCATGGACGCTTCATTATTTTCGGTTCATCTGAGTGACAGACCACCTTCTTTTTTTCGTTTGCGTCATTTAAAAAACAAAAAAACAAAAGTAGATATACCTATTTCTCACTGGGCACCACAATGTTTCCACACAGTAGCGGGTGGCGTCTTGCTACCATGGAAACGGCAGAACCCTCCCCAAAGGCCTTTGCTGAAGTAT
>NC_049207.1:18019945-18054945 GCF_013347855.1 Anguilla anguilla | reverse complement strand
TATGCCTGTTTTTTCCCATCGGCGATGGGAGGCTGACACAATGGGAGCGGCGGGTGATCTCCGTAATGCAGCCAGTGATACGGAGTAATTAAATGACATCGTCAGCCGTGTCGTATGATGCGCGGTCTCAGAGGAGGAGGTAGTGCAGAGTCGCACAGCACATGTTGTAAGGGGACACATACATTTGTGTAGCCTTCTGTGAAAACCCACTGTACGGTTCCACAGTAATTGTAGCATGAGGTGTCATACGGTTGCATAGTCTTTTATGAAATGGCACTGTATGGTTGCACGGTAATTGTACTAATAGGTACCATACAGTTGCGTAGTCTTGTATGAAAAAGAGCTGTACAGTCAGTACCGGGCAATGCTAGCTGCTATCTTCAGATCGTGCGGCAACACTAGCACTATTTCCGTTTGTGCGCTGCGATTGCCATGCGGTGTTTGTATGTCCGTGATCAATAGGACATCTGCATCACGGCCATCTACAAATAGTAGCGCACGTGTCCTCTTGGGAGGCACAAGATGACCTCCTCTCTGGCTGAGTTACACTCTGCCTGCCCACGGAGATCGGCTCCGGCTCATTTGCCAGATTTTAGCAGTAATATGGCAGCCGTGCCCACGGAGTCTATGAGTCACGCCGTTTGTGTATAAATACGGAACGGGGCATTTCAGCCTGCTGTATTGTCTTCAGCAGCGGATTTAAAAATTGAGCAGGACACACTAATATTACATAAGAAACTTAGCAAATTAGCATCGCAGCACACTTGCCCTAGTTTTTACATCATGCTTTGCACTTGAGTGTGTGTCCATGTGCGGGCCTGGTTCTGTCTCATGCTATCATGGTGGGGTGGGCGTGGGCTTGGTGCATGCTGGGAGAAGCGGTTGTAGGTGTTACAGGGGAGTTCTTTGTCTGGCTACATGAGAGGGACAGAAAAAATCTGTTTCTCCTGCTCTCTCTCTCTCTCTCTCTCTCTCTCTTTTCTTCTCTTTCCCTGTCTGTGTCCCTGTCTCTCCCTCCCTTTTTCTCTCATCTGGGAATGGAGTGAGTGTTCACAGGCCCCTGGGGGCACTGGGGAGACACCTGGTGGAGAGAGGGGAGAATTAGCACAGACGCGGGACTCGTTGTGAAGTGCAGACAGGTCTAAGGGCCAAGGGAAAGGGTTCAGTGTCTCTTTCTTACTCTCCCTTGCCTTCCTTCTCTCCTTCCCTCTCCCTCTCTTCTTCCCTCTCCCTCTCTCGTTCGCTCTGTAGTCCTGTCAGGCTAGCAAGCAGACTGCCATTAACCTTCCGTTTGTCAGGCAGCACTTTGGGAACACTGCCACCTAGTGCTGAGTGGTGGTACAGCATCAGGGCAGGACTCTCATGCACACATACATGCTCAGTGCTCACGCTCATGCTTAAGTGTCTTTGCCAGTGAGATGGCGATATGCCATGAATCATTCCCATTAAAGCCTCCTCAAGCACACCATTGCCAGAACGATGAAAATCCCGACTGTTATTGTAGAGTGTACACTTCACGGTACGCATTTATCATTTTTTGCTGTAGACTACTAAATGGCTCATTATATTTACTGTGAGATTATAGTAGGTGTCCTTATTTGACTTGGCCCTGTATTTTTATGCAGATTTATTTAAAGAAATTCAGGTGAATTTATCACCCTCAGTGCTTTACCCACAAATGCAACGGCTGTGCCAAATTTGAGCTCCTGACTCGCTGGTTTTAAGCCAAATTTCATAACCCCCATACTTAGCTGCCTCCCTTTCAGCGGTATTATATTCACATATTTCGCTGAAATGAGCAGCTGTTAACATCAGTAATTGCTTATTAAGAGGTGCATCAAATTAAATGCATACATTTATGCTTGAATGAAATATACACAGGTGGCAGAAGCTACAGGTAATGACTGAACCCTGTAATAGGAGGATCTAGGAATTGTTGTCAATCCTAGACTTTCTTTGAACCAATCAGGACTTTGTTCTGCAAAGTGTAACTTTGTGATGGGTTCAAATGCTATGAGCTACAAAAAAATCTTTAATAATATCATTCCTCCCAGTTCAGGCTTTGCACAAGCCCCACTTTCCCAAATGTACATATTAAATATCATCATTTTTGGCCTGGCCTGCTCCACGCTTACACATTACTAAGCTGTCTCATTCAGCCGGGCCTTCTGTGAGCGCTACTGCTCGCTGGCCACACGTGCTCATTGATGTTTCTGTAGCTACGTGCGTCTGCTAAAGTTTACTCGAGCCGCTAGAGTGGAGCAGAACTGCGTGCAGATGCACGGAGGCTCGTATGTATGACTGGCTACACTGATATACGCTGCAGCGAATCACATACTGATATACGCTACAGGGAATCACATACTGATATACCCTGCAGGGAATCACATGCTGATGTACGCTACAGGGAATCACGCACTGATATACGCTACAGGGAATCACATACTGATGTACGCTACAGGGAATCACATACTGATACGCTACAGCAAATCACATACTGATATACGCTACAGGGAATCACACACTGATATACGCTACAGGGAATCACATACTGATGTACGCTACAGGGAATCACATACTGATATATGCTACAGCAAATCACATACTGATATACGCTACAGGGAATTACGCACTGATATACGCTACAGGGAATCACATACTGATGTACGCTACAGGGAATCACATACTGATATACACTACAGGGAATCACATACTGATATATGCTACAGCGAATCGCATACTGATATACGCTACAGGGAATTACGCACTGATATACGCTACAGGGAATCACATACTGATGTACGCTACAGGGAATCACATACTGATGTACGCTACAGGGAATCACATACTGATATACACTACAGGGAATCACATACTGATATATGCTACAGCAAATCACATACTGATATACGCTACAGGGAATTACGCACTGATATACGCTACAGGGAATCACATACTGATGTACGCTACAGGGAATCACATACTGATATACACTACAGGGAATCACATACTGATATACGCTACAGGGAATCACATACTGATATACGCTACAGGGAATCACATACTGATATACGCTGCAGCGAATCACATACTGATATACGCTACAGGGAATCACATACTGATGTACGCTACAGGGAATCACATACTGATATACGCTACAGCAAATCACATACTGATATACGCTACAGGGACTCACGCACTGATATACGCTACAGGGAATCACATACTGATATACGCTACAGAAAATCACATACTGATATACGCTACAGGAAATCACATACTGATGTACGCTACAGGGAATCACGCACTGATATACGCTACAGGGAATCACACACTGATATACGCTACAGGGAATCACATACTGATGTACGCTACAGGGAATCACGCACTGATATACGCTACAGGGAATCACATACTGATGTACGCTACAGGGAATCACATACTGATATACGCTACAGCAAATCACATACTGATATACGCTACAGGGAATCACGCACTGATATACGCTACAGGGAATCACATACTGATGTATGCTACAGGGAATCACATACTGATATACGCTGCAGCGAATCACATACTGATATACGCTACAGGGAATCACGCACTGATATATGCTACAGGGAATCACATACTGATGTACGCTACAGGGAATCACATACTGATGTACAAGTCCTTGGTGGACCACCACCATTGTGCCCTTGTGCCCTTGTGACATGGTCATTTACCTGAATTGCTTTGGTAGACATATAGATATATAACTACTTGCTTGGAGAGCATTCAGAGTGTGGGCTGTGTATGCTGCCCCAGGTGAATGCTAGGAAAAGGTAGCTAAACATAAATAATGTATTCATGCATGCAGCTACATCTAGAGCTAAATCTGGGAGTCCGTCATGAGAGGACTCTATCCAACTTCTTTACCCAAGGTAACTTACCTTTTAAGGGTTTGTCTGTTGGGTTGTCTGGTTGCTGGGTTGTCTAAGGACAAGGAGAGAGAGAGAAAGTAAAGGAAAGTGCGAATGTGATCTTGTCTCTCTTTTACAACTGGCAGCCCCCCAGTCCCTGTCTCCCTCCTTTCTTAATCTATACCTGAACCAGAAGTGATTTCAGATTTTAAATAAATAAATAAAAAATAGAAATATCGTACAGTATGCGGAAATGGCCATTTTGGTTATCCACCTCATGCATATCTGTTAGTGGTTTATTATTAGTAATGTGTCCTTTTTAAAACGTCCTGTGCGCCCTTTACTCCCCCCCAGCCCCCATGCCCCGCACTCCTCCATATATTACGCAAGCCTGTGCGCTGCTCCCGTTTCCCCGGGAGACGGCTAGCGCTTCCGCCTGTTCTCTCCCCCCGCGATGGAGGGCAACCCTCTCTCTCCATCCCACAATCCCCTCTGCTTCAGCCCAGGCCCGGGCCCGGGCTCCTGCCTGTGACTCATCCTCGCCGAGCCCTGGAGACAGGGTTATGAAACGAGCGGGCACCACCTGCTCGAGTTTCAGGGAGAAGCGTGGCGTTAATGTGAGAAGTGCTCCTTTTTCACCAGCCCGGGGCCCCGTGGCCTCGCGCCACCCCGCTAACCTCTCCGCAGACCCCCCCCCCCCCCCCCGACCCCACCCCCCCCAAACGGGCCCCCTTTTGTCAGAAACGGGAGAGCGAGACGCCGCACTCCTTTATGTCGGGCCAGAATGTCTGAATGACACGTACCTTTTGAAAAAGGAGTCTCATTAAAGTTGAATGAGCTTATTTTTCAAACGGAAGAGAAAAGACGGGAATGATGTTTCTGCCGGCGTTATGCAGTCGGAGGGGCGGCCATGTTGGGCAGCGGCTCGCCCTGAAGCTGTGTGAAGCTGGATGAGAGATCAATTGAGTGGTGTACTTTCGCTGGTTTTTTTGTGCCCTTTGCCGTAACTCAAACAGGACGAAGCTGGACGGACTCTTAAATCTTCTCCTTCCATTGATTCCTCTGCGATTTATTACTTGGCGTGCGTGGAACTTCCAATTGGATTCAGATAAATTTTGTTCAGACTTTTATTTGCGGGTCGTTATTTACCTGCCATATTGTAGTTTTCGACCGTAGTCTTTTGACCGACAAAAGCTTTTATTATCCATTTTACAGGGATTATGTTAAATTGATTGTTTTCAGGTGTTTGTTTTGTATGGATTGATTGACTGTGAGGTGGAACATGTTGATGCCTCAGACCAACCAAAAGCTTGAGCTTGAGTCCCAGAGATGAGATCTCTCTCCAGCTCTCAAATGCTGTTCGCACTCAGAAAGTCGGGGTTTAAACGCTGGATTTGTTCAGGCTGTATTGACGCACCCCATGGCTTGTGCTCAAATCCTGACCGTGCCAGTGCCGACTGTTCAGCAGTTTCTGGTGTTACAGAGAAGCTTTTCCTGTGAGGGAGGGTCACCGCAGGACACTCCTTCCCTTATCGCTGAAGAGCGCCTCCCCCTGGTTGTTTGGGCACATGCAGTCTTGCCTGCATGAGCTGAGTAAGGGACGTGGTCTTCTGACAGGGCTGCCACACAGCGCAGCTGAGAAACTGGCTGGAGATGCATGTTTTGTCTGAAGAACATGCTAGAACATACGCCCTCCTGAATGGTGCAATGTTTGACTGAAGAACATGCTAGAACATACGCCCTCCTGAGTGATGCAAGGTTTGATTGAAGAACATGCTAGAACATGTACCCTCCTGAATGATGCAAGTTTTGACTGAAGAACATGCTAGAACGTACATCCTCCTGAATTTTGCAAGGTTTGACTGAAGAACATGCTAGAACATACACTCTCCTGAATGGTGCAACATTTGACTGAAGAACATGCTAGAACATACACAACCTGAATGGAGCATGTTGTAGCAATGAGATAGACCTTTAAAAAAGAGCTTAAAGTAGCTGTGGTGTGTGTGAGACATGTGAGCTGACTTGCTGAGGTCATGCAGACATGACCTCAGAGCTGAGATGTCGTCAGTGTCCTTGGTGCTGGTGCTCGAGTCAAGTGTACCTGCGGCGTACCACAGGCAGGTGGCGCTCCGCTCCACAGTGCACATCCCCGCATCCCTCTGTCAGCATCCATCAGCATCCATAAGAATCCATCAGCCTCCATCAGCCCACGTCAGGCCCGAACGGCGGTGATGGAGTCTGGACGGCGCCTCTGGCGGTGCGGGCTCTGCCTTAATGGCCTGTGCCTTTGTGGTCCGGTGGCCGCGTGCGCTCGCTCTGAAAGGCGCGCCGAGCGCTCGCTGCTGAAGAGGTGCGCTGATGCGTGTGCAGTGTGCACAGTGGGCACCCCAGTGGGGGTGGGGATCAGCGGGACTCCTCTTAAACCACAATTCTGTCACAGTTTTGCTTGTAGACGTGCGTACGATGCTGTGGAACGTTACTGAAGGCAGGCTTGGGTCATTGGAGCTGAGCTGAGCTGTGTGGCTGAGGGTTGCTGATTCCAGGCCGAGGTCATGAGCTGGATGAAGTCCGGCTGCCCTCCGGTCTCTCGTGACCGGACCACCGGGCGTGTCGCTAACGTCGCTAACATCGCTAACATGGATCCTCTGGGTCTCTCCCCCCAGGAGCTGCACCGCCGCTACGAAGGAGCCCCGGAGTCCGCCAAGACCAAGGCCCTGCAGACCGTCATCGAGATGAAGGTGAGAGCGAGCGTGTGCACCCATTTGAGTGTGAGGAAGAGCAGGAGGAGGAAGGTTAACAACCTGTGTGTCTGTGTGTGAGGATATGGCTGACTGTGAGCTTCAGTTGGGTGTGAGGATATAGTTTAGCATGACTGTGACGTTTCGTATCCAAGTGATCATAGGATTTAATGTGAATATGAGGTTTCAAGGTTTTTGAGTGTGATAAGGTGAAAGCCGGTGTGTTTTCCTTCAGAGTGAGAGTAAGTGTGTGTTTCCCTTGGAGTGGGAGTAAGTGTGTGTTCCCCATAAAAAGAGAGTGTGCATTTCCCTTAAGTTCAGCCCAAAGATTTGTGATGCGATGGTACCGTTCTAGAATGTCACAGAGAGGAATTGCAGCAGTGTTAACTACCCTGGCTCAGAACGTCTGATGCTGGCGATTTCCATTGCAGGTGATGCATCTCGTCTAATCGCAGTTGGGGACTTTTAGAACGAAATGTATGTCAGTGCTATAGTTACCTTTTTACAGCCAATCGGCACACAGTGCAGTGTAAACAGTGGAAGTGGAGAGAATCGTTGCTGTGGTAACCTCAAACGTCTCGTCGCAGTGATGTGAACAGGTCAGTTTTATAACATCGCAAGGAAAGGGAGCTGAGTTATCACCCCCTCTCCCCCCTTCCCCCCTCAGGACTCGAAGATCAACTCTCTGGAGCGTGGGCTGAGGGACATGGAGGAGGAGATCCAGATGCTCAAGTCCAACGGCGCCCTGAGCACGGAGGAGCGCGAGGAGGAGATGAAGCAGATGGAGGTCTACCGCAGCCACTCCAAGTTCATGAAGAACAAGGTAACCTACCGCACGGCTGCATCGCCGTGGCGATCATGCTGATGACGACGATGCGTGATGTTGACCATAACAAGAGACGATGTTGATGATGATGACAACGACAATTAATGTGACAATAGACTATTTTTATGATGACGATGGCAATGATGACAGTCGGAGCAATGCAGGTGGTGTCCATGGCGATGATTGACAGTGTTACTGATAATGATGAAAGTGGCAGTAATGCTGTCAGATGATGACTGAGGACGATGATGAAGACATGGACGTAATAATGGTGGTTGATGATGATGATGAACAATGCTGTCAAGATCTTTTCCCCACCACTCATTCTGTTGGCTGCCCATTGGAATTATCAGTGAATATGAATGTTTCGTGAATAAATTAAGTGTTGATGAGGCAGTTTGGTTATTCTTTGTGCTGTACTGACTTTAAGGTCTGTGTGTTTCGGCTAGAAAGGATTAAGGAAATGGTTCTCTATGGTTTTTTCATTTTTGCAAACTTTTCCCAGCACTAATCCATTGATGATTCCTTCCAAGTGAGACCTTCATCCCCGGCTGTTGACAGTGGACAGTCTCTTCTCTTGTGTTTAAACTTTGGGATCAGGAGGAAACGCAAAGCGTGCCGTTCGCTTATCAACACCAGTGACAGCTCTTAGCTGGTCCCACTCTTACATCACCTCGACTCACTTCCTGACAGTCTGGCACACCCACCGGGGAACTAGAACCTCAGGGTTGCCCTGGCCCCCTCCCTGGTGGCCACGTGGCCTTGCTGGGTGGATGCTGATTGGTTGTTGCCGCAGTAACAGCACACTCTCCTGACAGGTAGAGCAGCTGAAGGAGGAGCTGTCTCAGAAAGAGGCCGAGGGGGCGGAGCTGAGAAAGCGGGCGGCTGACCTGCAGCTGGAGGTCTCAGCAGTAAGGCTTCCTGTGGATGCAATGCATCATGGGACACAGAGAACCTGTGGCTGCTTAGATTTTTTATTTTTATTAAACCTTGAGCTCTGCCTTCTTGACGAAAAAAAAACACTCCTCCAAATCTTCCCACATCATATTTGAATATATCTCTGAGCTACTTTGGCTACTGGAATCTTATTTGTTTTGTCAATTTGGCTACTTATAAATAATGAAGCTAACTGAAATCGTACGCTTGGATTGGTTTACATCTGACTGCACCAGTACACGGGTGACAGTGATCCCTATTAAGTTAAATGACCCCATAAAGTTTTCATATTAAGCCAAAAAGCTGAAGTGGAGAAAATCAGGGGATCAAACTCAGGTGATTAGGTCAGCCATTTTAAACACTGTTACACTTTATGGGGTCAGCTGGGGTCAGCCATTTTAAACAGTTACACTTGTCCAAAGTGCAGAACAGTTTAGTTTAACACCTTTAACAACCAGAAACCCTTGAAAAGGCAGTGGAATAGGACTCGTACTCACTGACTGGCTGTTTTTGGGCCTCAAAGCAAAGCAATTAGTGGACGCCAGATTCTGTGCCCTATCAAACAGAGCAGTTGGCCAAACAAGTAGTTTGCCGTTTCCTAAAAATAAATGGAAAGAATTGGCAAGCTGTGACAGGCTACCACTAAATTAAACACCTGTCATTTTGACTGCAGATAGTAGTAGTATAAATAATAGTATAGAATATAATTGTATAATTTGAAAGTAACATCATTGTATTTGCAATCCTGCTACTGTAAATGGTTAAAGTACACATATTTAAAGTACACATAAAAGTCACAAACTTCACGGTAGCAGAATAATGTAAATGTTAGGAGTACGTTCTGGTTCAGTCAATACCACTGGCTGTTCCAGTGTAAAACTGCTGTTAGAAAACTTTTAAAAGAAAGACCTGTAGTTTTTTGAAAGTGATGAAAAACTGTTTTTGGTAAAGGTGACAGTAGTGGAGTAAAAATACAAACAAAAAAAAGTTCAAAATTAATTAAAAAAAATAAAAAGAAATAATTCCAGCTTCTCTTATCACCTGATTCTCACAAACAATGTCAGGATTTCTGGGTCGCCTATCAGTGAGTGAGATCACTGTTACTTGGAGCCAGCACTCAGAACTCAGCCTTCCCTCCACATATGCGCACACACACGGACACACACACACACACACGCGCGCGCACACACACACGCACACACACCCTGCTTGGGTCAGGAAAGCAGAGTTCTTCAAGCACTCTGGCCTGAAAAGCTTGGCACCGCACTAGATTCCCAAACGCTTCTTCCTGTCTCTGTCTCTCTCTCTCTCCTCTGCATCTCTCTCTCGCTGTGGTTTGGGTAGAGCTGAGAACACTAACGAGCACCGGGCTTGTTTAGCTCCTCCCTCTTTACCGCTCTAGCACGCCTCTTCGCCAGGGTGAGCACTGACCGGAGTACTGACCGTAGAGTTTCCTCCCTAACCTCCGCTCTCTCTCCTGCATGAGTCCTCTCCAGACTTGGGGTGGCGTTTTTGGAGTGGCCAGCAGTGATGACCTGGGTGTCCAGGGCCATTTCTGCTGCAGTGTTTACCAAAAAAAAAAAAAAAACACTGATTTTTAATTAACCAGATTTTGATGTGGTATTTTTGTGGTACTAAAGCAGTTAGCGGGCGCATGCTCATACATGCATGAATGTGGCACAGTAAGCTCACCGGGCAGTGCCAGCTTCCCTGTGAGATGTGCCATGCTGTGGGACTGGCATTTAGACCTTGCTGTGGTCCACCATGTGGGTGCTACCTTGTCTGCTACCATTTGAATTACACACAAAATGGCCTCACCAAACACATGACCAAAAACAGCCCTAAGTGACTCTGTCGCTCTCGATTATTTAGGGTTCTTTGTGCTTTTGTCGTGCAGTTTAACTCTCACCCTTTTTTGCAGGATTTTCTGAAGGACTGGGCGAGAGTGTTGGGTACTGTTAGTTTACCTGATAGTTCATGGGAAGGGGGGGGGTCTGACTTCAGGGTAGGGTAGGTGGGGGAGTGTGTGAGGGAGAGAGGGGAGATGAAGGCAGTTCCACTCAGCTTCGGGCCCTTCAGAGTGTGGACTCAGTGGTAGCAGTGGGAAGAGAGGCAGCCCAGCCCAGCCCAGTCCAGTCCAGGCCAGCCCAATCCAATCCAGCCCAGCCATGCTGAGCGCTGCTTTAGGCCAGACTGTAATAATGGATGCCTGCGTGAGCTGATTGTGCAGAGCTGCCCTACGAGCCTCCTCACGATCACAGATGAGCTGCCCACCCCAGTAAGCCACACGTGTGTGCTCACACAACACGCCTCATAACCGGCTGCCCACAGACCTGCAAGAACAACTGCCATTTAAACGCAGCAGCTTTCCACAGGCTGAAGAATACCTGTTCTTTAAGGAATGATGCTTGGTAGACTGTGGAAGCTCACACTGATATTGCTCTTTGATGCGACTCTGTTCCTGTCTAGGATGAAGGGGGGGGGGGTGTTGGTTTGTGAGGGTTGATGGAGGGATTTTGGTGTTGGACTGGGAGAGTGCTGACTGTTATCTTCCTCCCCCCCTTCCTCTTCCTCTTCATCTTCCTCTTGGGGCGTGCTCAGATCGACCAGGTGAAGCAGGACCTGTCCAGGAAGGACACGGAGCTGCTGGGGCTGCAGACCAAGCTGGAGACGCTCACCAACCAGTTCTCCGACAGCAAGCAGCACATCGAGGTGCTGAAGGAGTCGCTGACCGCCAAGGAGCAGCGCGCCGCCATCCTGCAGACCGAGGTACTGCGGCCAGCCCGGCCGAGTGCACGGGGGGGGGGGGGGGGGGGGGGCGCTACCAAACCGCCGTCCTCTTTGAAGAGCTGAAATTTAAACCAATTTTAAACAGTACAATTTTGAACTAAACATTATCTTATATCGTCGTAATTCTTAAATATTTATATTGTACTAAATGGCTACATCTCTTATGCAGTGTAGACCCATGATATAATGATGATCTTTACACTTGGGAAGTGTGTATGTGGAAGCATGAACTAAAAGTATTCAAGTTATAGCTGTTCATTTGTTTGTTAAACAAATTGGTAGCGCAAACTGGTGTTGAGTTTCATTACATAAGATTAATTATGTGTCTGAGTGACTCGCTCAGGGGCGTAGAAGAGTGAATGGAATTACTAATTAAACTTTCCTTTGATACGCCTTCTGAAATGTATATGAAGGAGAATGAAGGAGTCTCTTTCATGACAGTCGTGATGGTTATCCTGTACTTGGATTTGTGATCAAACAGAACTCACCTGCTCTCCCCACTCCCGTCTCTATGAGCACAGTGCGATCTGTGCATTCTGAGGATTTCACTGTCTGTGAAACCGAGAAGGACATTTTGTCCCTCAGCAAGTTAATCATCCATTTCAGAATTCATAAGCAGCATCTCTCTAGTCTGAGTTATTGTTGTGAACAGTATAATAACTACCATGGTTTTCTGTCTCTGTTCAATTTAATATGGAGAGTGCTGGGCAGCTGTACAGCTCACCTGTTTCACTGACTGGACTGAGCCAGGAGGTTTCATGGCTTTCAGGATGCCATTAAAAATCCAGATTGCTTTTTCGTGCAAGTGACTAATTGATTGCATATAATACAACATCGCCTTCAATTTTTTGGCCGTTTTCCTCCCTTAAAATGGCAATTTAAAAACTCTTTGCATGTGTGTTTTTTATTAGTATGACTCCGGCGATACTTTTGCTTCACTCAGGATACGTAGCAGATTGACTGTGAGGCGATTCTTCGGTTTTCAGTTAAGAGCTCATTAAAAGCTGAAGCAACAACGTGGCTGGAACACCTCATTAAATTATTTTTGTATTACAATTATTTCCCTCTGAACAAATGCCTTTTCCACGGCTGCGGAACAAGTCTGTGGTTTTCTCAATGCTACCACCAGAGGGCGCTACTGTATCACAGTTTGGCCCGGCTGTCTGGTTTCTTTTGTCTTTGACCCGCACGCGAAAGAGACGCGAAAGAACAGGTTGTTCTTCCGCCAGAAACATTCTCATCGCAAAACTACCCCCCGTGTCCAGAGAGGCACTGCTCCAGAACAGGCTCAGACTGTGACTGCAGTGTAACGCAGCGGGGTCTTAGAGAATAACAGCCTCTTGTTGCACACTGGGAATAATAACTAACAGCCAATATCCACTGTGAGAATTAAGAGTAGAAATCCAGGGCCGATGTGCTCCGGGTGGAATTTAACATTGACCGGTAGCATGTGACTGTCTCTGACCACCGCGTGTGTGTGTGTGCGCCCCCTGCAGGTGGACGCGCTGCGTCTGCGCCTGGAGGAGAAGGAGGCCATGCTGAATAAGAAGAGCAGGCAGATCCAGGAGATGTCCGAGGAGAAGGGCACCCTCAACGGGGAGATCCACGACCTGAAGGACATGCTGGACGTGAAGGAGCGCAAGGTCAACGTGCTGCAGAAGAAGGTGGGTGGGGTTAGGGACCAGCATGCCACGCCCCCTTGCCCTGTGTGTACACGCCCATTTATACCCGCCCCAAAAAGCTCCACGAGTTAGCTGCCCTCTTTTCATCTTTTCTCTCCATCTCAATTTATGAAATTCCATCATTTTTTGTGCTCTTATTGTTCGTACTGCCAACGCATATAAGCATTGTGCAAATTCACAATAGAGTATCGCAAAATAAAGAGGCAAACAAAAGATCCTATGACAAACAATTTTCTGTGATGAGAAATAATGCAGTTAAATAGTGCCCTCATTCTCTTGTGCACTCTCGCGTTATTTCGATGTTCCACTAGATGGCGCTGTGGCACTGTTTTCTCTTTGCAGTTTGCAATGTACTTTCTGACTTCTCTAGAACAGACCCGGCAAAGAAGAGCACAGAGACATGTGAATTAAAAGTCCCTGAGTGGTGTGAACCCCACCCCCCACCCCCCAGCCCTGAGATATGAGATATGAACCCCCCCAGTACCAGACTCACAGAAAGGCTGAGCCTATTGAAGCCACAGTTCAGGGTTCAGTGACGCATCTCGCTAAGTTTTCTGCTGAAGATAAGGGCTGGGGAGCACCAGGCTTTCTGACATGGGGGGGGGTCTGCTTTCCCAGTGCACTGTGGGATTCAAAGCGTGATTCTGTAGTTTGAGTTCTAGCTCTGAAATCAGGATATTAATTTATGAGATAAAGAGTCCTGTGACTTTGATGAATCTTTCCCTGACAGCAGAGGGATGTGTCGGGTTGGACAGAATGAAAGGCAGTAAAGCAGTGAACTCTTGGCCGTGGTGGACGGAGGTTCTCCCAGTGTCCTGTGTTACCGTGGCAGAGGATGGGGGACCTCAGGCACGGCTTGTGTACAGATCGCGGGACAGTGGATTTTGGATGCACGAGAGGCCGCCTTTGACCCCGGAGCCCAGCCTGAAAGCGCGGGGCAGGGGACGGGCTCTTTTGAAGCGGGCGCAGGTGAGCCCCCTGGGACCCGCGGCTCGCCCTCGTCCTGACGCGACAGCTCGTCGCCGGGCCAACGGGAGACGGGCTCGCTGGACGACCGGCCCGCTCACATTCGTCTTAGTGACATGTGTCTCCAGGGTGGGGGGGGGTGGGGGGGAAAGGAGGGTGGGGGGTTGTTGAGGGAGAGGGGAAAGCAGGCGAGCCGTGTCCATGTTTGGCTGCCTGCAGCAGTTACTGTGCCCCCCCCCCCCCCCCCCGAGGCCCTGTAGCCATCGTGGTGTCCAGCCAGGCAAGAGAGAGTAGGCCCCCCCCCAGAGAAGGGGAGAAGGAGGGAGAGAGTGAAAGGGGGACAGTGAGAGAGGTATAAGTAGGAGGGAGAGAGAGGGAGGAAAGAATGGGGAGGGAAGGGGGATGGAGGAAGAGGAGACAGGAGAGATGGAGCTGGGAAGAAAAGGGAGAGGAGACGAGGGAGGGAGTGAGGGGGGGGAGAGAGAGAGAGAGAGAGAGAGGGAACAGGGAGACCAGCGCTCACCTCCATCTCTAATGGAGAAACCAGCCTGGTGATTTATTCAGACGGAGCTCTCAGACTTCCCCCCCCGGGTCAGAGGGCCGTGGTGAGGGGGGGGTTAAGGGGGGGGGGGGAGAGTTTGCTGCTGAAGCAGACAGCGCTCTGCTCTCCCCGGTCACTCAGACGGGCCGTCCTGTGTGTGCTGCTGCTCCTCTGGTACACGCTGTAGCCCTGCGGCTGTGACGGGCCGGACGCCGTGCTGCTCTCTGAAGCTCGGTGTTCCTCCTGCCTGCTGGAGTGCTCCTGTAGGAGCAGGACACTGATCTGGGATCAGTTTGATATAAAGCTGCTCATTATCGCAGGCTCTGTAGGAGCAGCAGGACCTGATTTGGGATCAGTGGGATGTAAGTTACTTTATTGAAAAGTGGTGGGGTGTGGGACGCTGATAGTCCTCTGGTCTACAGAGATTCCCATTTGGGTTGCGAGTGTTGTCTCTGGTAGAGAGACAGTCTACCGGCTTATTAGTCTCTCTGGATGATGCTTCCTGGCTCCAGATACTTTTAAAGTGATGCTCCAGCTAATCACCAGTGTAATGTGTGCTCGGGTTCTGTGGCATTATGGGCTGGGGTTGGTGGGGGGTGTCATTGATTTGTGGCAGTGGTTTCTCTCTGAAGAGGAGGCAGGGCTGGATTGCAGATGCTCGGGGCTTTCAGCTGGGCACTGCTGTCTTTTCTCCTCTCCTTTCCTCCCTTTTCTCCTTTCTCCCTGCTTTACTCTCCTCTTTCTCCCCCTCCTCTCTTTTTCTTTCTCCATTCCTTCTTCCTCATCGGTCACCTCGTCTCTTCTGCCCTTTTCTTCCCTGCTCCATCTCTCCGGTCTCCCCTCCCTCCATCCCCCTTTCCTCCTCTCCCTTCTTTTTCCCCATTCCCTCCTCCCTCTCCCCCTCTCCTTCTCTCTCCCTCCCCCCCTCTATCTGCCCCTCTCTCCCCTTCCCTCTCTCTCCCCTTCTCTTCCTCTCTCTCTGCCTTCCTCTACTGCTCTCTCCCTCCCGCTCTTTCTCCCTCTCTCTCTCTGTCCTTCTCCCTCCCACTCTCTCCCCCCCTCTCTCTCCCGCCCTCCCGCTCTCTCCTCTCTCTCTTCCACTCGCTCCCTCTCTCTTTCTCTCCCCTCTCCCCTCTATCTCTCCCACTCGCTCCCTCTCTCTCTCCCGCTCTCTCCTCTCTCTCCCGCTCTCTCCTCTCTGTCTCTCTCTCTCTCCTCTCTCTCTCCCCCTCTCTCTCCCGCTCTCTCCCCCTCTCTCCCGCTCCCTCCTCTCTCTCTCTCTCTCTCTCCCTCCTCTCCCTCTCTCTCTCTCCCCCCCCCCATCTCCCTCCTCTCTCTCCCCCCCTCTCTCCCTGCTCTCTCCTGTGTGTATCAGCGGTGCAGACGGGCAGTGTGTGCCCTGCAGAAGGCGGATTAGCGCTGATTGTTTTATCCTGAGTGAAATCCTCTCGCCGCTCGCCTCCGGACGCCTCCTATCAGAGCGGGGAGCGCGCGGCGTGCCGCCTCTCCCCGAAGGAGGCGCGCAGCCGGGCCGTTCCTCTCCTCTTTTCCCTCCTTTCATGTTCTGAGCAGCGTTTTTCTCTCTCTCTCTCAGAAAGCCTTTTGACTCTGAGCTCGTTCTCCCAGAGGCACGCGCGGAGCGGCCCGCTGCTTCTCCCGCGTCTCTTTCCCTTCCCGCCGATCCGAGCGAGCGGGTGCTCGCCGTCGGAAAACGATAAAAGGGGACCGCGGCCGGAATTTGGCGGGATTCCTTCACCCCCCCCCCCCCCCGGCTGCTCCGCGCATACGGGGCCTGTTTATATTGGCCGTTTGTTATTGTAACGAAAAAAACACCGCTTAGCCTTATTAGTGAGGTTGAAAATATGGGAGGGCTGATAAGGGTTGGGGGGGGGGGGAATATCCGCTGAACGCGGGCCAGCCCAAATCCTGGGAGTGGCGGTTTGGACCCCGAAGAGCGGAGTGTCGGTTCAGAGGAGGACAAACTGAAAGAAAATAAAATTAGTTAATGCGGGGGGGGGGGGGGGGGGGGGGGGGGGGGGGGGGGGGGAGGGAGGGGGGGGAACAGGCCACAGTTCAGCAATCTGCACTCAAATATGTAAACTGATTAGACTGGTGACACTGAGCAGGCCTTGGTTGGGCAGGCTAAATGAAGCCTGACTGTTTTTCTTTTTTTAGGTCATATTCATCACGCAGAGGTTGTTTCCCCCCCCCCCTCCTTTTTGTACTTCTCCGCTGTTCCACTCCATCTCCATCTTTGTTCCTCACCGCAGCACTTGGGGCGCGCAATTATGCGCTTGTTTTATAAGACGGGGAGAGGAAACAGGCCACGGGGGCAGAAAAGATTAAACCCTAATCTGTTCCCTTGTTTAGTTTTTCTTAACTTTCCTTGTTTTGTGATCTTTTTTTTGGGGGGGGGGGGGGGAAACCAGCAGTTTTTCCACTTTGCGGTTTGGGACCTGGGACGGGGGAAGCGGGGTGGCGGTGGGGGTTTTGGGGTGGGGGGGGAGGTGAGCCAGAGCTTGGAAAAATAAAGAGAATGCTAATGAGGAGAAGTTGTAAATTAATGATAACCTCCACATCAAAAAGGGAAGATCCTGTCCCTCATCAGTCAGGCAGGGGGAGAGGCAGGGAGAAGACTACGTCTCCCTTTTGTCTGGGACTGCAGGAAGTTTACACTAGTTCCTAATTAATCAGAGCCGGAGACACAAAGAGAAGGCTGCCTGGCGGCATGCCACTTACCTGTCAAGGCTTACCCATTCAAGTGCCAGCCATTCTGGCTCATTTACATTACTGAGCTGGGCTCAAGTGCCAGCCATTCTGGCTCATTTACATTACTGAGCCGGGCTCAAGCCCCAGCGTGCGCTGGCTTTCCCCAGTTCCCCTGCCCCAGTGCCACACAACTCGAGGCTCCTGTCAAAGCGGCGGTAGACAGTCCCGTCGCGGGTATTCTCCAAACCCGATGGCTGGCGGTTGGGTTTTGGTCAAGTCGGTTCTGTAGGCGGTGTTAATAGGCAGTGAGGGGATGGCGTTTTGGCAGTGGGTGGGTTGAGTGAGAGAGGACCCTTGGTAAGACTCCCAATCAGGAAGCACCGCCCTCCTTCCTGGTTCCTTTGGGTTGGGTAAGCAGACAGGCAGCGTTTCTTGCCCAGTTGCGAAATGCAGGTCTTTGTATGCTGTCTGGATGCATGCTGCATGGATGTTGGTCACCAAGTGGAGCCATGGCTCACCAAAACACGCACACGCCCGCACATGCGCACACACACACCCGTACATGCGTCCCCTTAGCTCCTCGCCCCCGTGCTGCTCTCCTCGGGTGGCTCACGTGCTGCAGGTCCGTTTGGCTGAACCGCTGGCCCAGGACCCAGCAGAGCCGGGGGGGGGGCGCCCCGGCGAACAGGCCGAGCTCGTTTGGATCCCAATGTGGCATCGATTTAGGGATGTGTCCCCTTCGTTGTTACCCGGGGTGGAGCAGTCTCTCTCCCGGCACACTGAACCCCTTTCCCCGGGTTCCCACCACATCTTACAGCCGCGTAACCGTCTCCGCCGGCATCCTGACGTGGGCTCATTTCTTCCACGCCTTTGTAACCGAGCCAAACGTAATTGGGGTCTCAGATACTGTGATCTAAATATAGACCCTCCTCCTCAGCAGCGCAGCGCTGGTGGGAAAAGGGGACCATTGTCTTGCTTCTATTAGCCTGATGACCTGCGGTACACTGACATAACCAAATTAGGAAATTGCGTTCAATAATAGTTTGCCCTCAAAGCGGTCTGCACAGCGTCTGCGTCTGTGCTGGCCGGCGTGTTGTGCGAAAGCACACTTTGTTATCCATGGTAACGAACGCGCGTAACGAGGAGAGCCAGCGCGTTGGAAAAGGGGCCTAATGACATGCAGGCGGCCTTACACAACCGACGGCTGGACGATGATCCTCTCAGACAGCTCAGAGGAGAGAGCGCCATGTACGGAAATGCGTGTGTGTGCGTGTGTGTGAGTGTGTAAAGCTAGGGAGCATTGTGTGTGTGTGGAGGTTGTGTGTGTGTGTGGAAAGGTGGGGAGCGTTGTGTGTGTGTGTGTGTGCGCTTGTGTGTGAGGGGTGGTGTGTGTGTGTGCATTTGTTTGTATGTTTGTGTGTGGAAATGTAGGAAGCCGTGTGTGTGTGTGTGAGGGGTTGTGTGTGAGAGGTGGTGTGTGGGATTGACGGACGGACAGACAGAGAGGTGCGCGCGGCGCGCTCGTACGCGTGACGTGTCCTCGGAGAGAGGGGAGGAGCTGTCACTCAAGCTGTCAGCCGGATGGGTGATTAATGAGAGAGCCGAGATGTTTTTCGCACGTTTCCGCGGCAAGCCTCCTCGAGTGTGCGCCGCCGCTGCATTCCACACAGCCGGGCTCTGATGCATTGTGGGAAAGGACGCCCCACTGCAAAGCGTGATCCCCACTGATGTGGGGAAGAAGGCCTGCCTGTCTGCTGTAGAGCAGACCCAGGGATGACAGTGGAAATGGATACACACACAGACACACACACACACACCACTGACCCTGCATACATCTAGGGCTGATTCTATTCAGAAATCCAGAATGTCAAGCCCCCTCCCTCTTCTGTACAGACTTGCTTGCAATAAGGGTTGAGCCACTGGAAGCTTTTCTAATGTTTCATTCTACCATTCTGCATGGCATCCATTACTATCACATTGATGATGGAGGTCCTGTCTGGAGCCCTATAAACTAAGTTTATTGAATGTATCATGTACTATTGCTTAATAAAACTGGTGTTTTTCAAGCCATGTACAAGTGTACCTGTCACACTCTATGAGTAGGCTACAGTTGTTCCCTCAGGCATTTTGAAATAGGGGTGTAAATGTGCCAACACCTCAGGATGTAGCTACAGTTATTCGAGTCTGTATTACCGAAATTTCTGTCTTGCCAAAAATTGAGCGCATGCCAGTGCAGCTGCTTGTAACATTGCAATTATTGTACTTGTAAGCTGATGCAAGATTGCACCAAAGGCAAATATTGTAATACAATATCACGGGTAATTCGCAACGGTTTATTTTTAGCGCTGAATCGGGAAAGGATTGTACCTCGTTTTCTCGCTTTGAACTCTTATCGATCTTTATTCTGTGACACTCTGGTACACATCCGTGAAGGACGAACACGGGCCCGGCGCTAAACGCTAAACACAGTGCGGCACGTAGCCGGCTATCGCTATAGCTCGCTAAATCTCCGATCATGAAATTAAGAAAATACCCCTTTTCAACTTTTCACTTTAAAACGCCTTTCTTACCACTAACAGCTTGCACGGAACATCTGTCAAAACTTGTCTGAAGTAATAAAAAAACTGTGCCCCTCAAGTTTTATTGTTTTGGAGACAACTGCATTAGTTTGAACCAGGGCAAATCCATTATCAAATTTCTCCATGCTTCCTGTTATTTCTTTGCTTGTCTTAATACAACCTCTGCCAAAACATCCATCATTTTAAATATAAATAGATAAGTTGAAGCAACATTATCTATTGATCTATCTGGTTTAGAATCCTGGTTACTTGTTATTTAGGCTATGTAAAAAGTCCCTGCTTTTAGTTAATTAAAAATGGAAAAAACTGGAACCATTTTTGGCAGCTTCTGAAAGTGTCTGAGTCTGTAGGAAAATTAATGTAAAAAAGACCCGTTCATGTGAGGGTTTTCCTCTTTGACTGGTTGCGAGTGCCTATTGGGTCTGTAGGTTCATTACGCCTAAAACTGGAACAGACATCTGTTTCCTCATTACACTACTTTTTCTGTTATTTTACAGTCTTTACACCTTTGTCTCTCCTGCGTCAGTGCTGTTCGTAGCTGTAGTCATGGCAACAGTTGCTTCCCCTTGCACGAAAAAACAAAAGCAAAAAAATGTTTGTTTTATTCAATCGACTGAACAAAGTGGAGCGAACACAAACCGCACACTTCAAATTCTTATTCCCGAAGATATTTTGCTTAAATTCTTTCTCAAATTCCGTTTCCAGGATACAGTTATTTTTATTGTAGGCCTAAATAAATTCTGGCGGCAACAGCAGCAGAATCACGGCCGGTAATTTTATTGACATCAGGTTATTTTAAAGCTTTAGAAAAAATTCGGAGCTATTTATCAAACCCGTCTCTTGTTTAATTAAATGTGAAATGGGAAAAAGGAACAGTCAATCTTCCCATTGGGCCTTCTTCCCATGATGAATGGATTTATTGTCTGAAATGCCCATCTTTCCCGGGGTAATTCATCAGCTCATTTGAATGCGGGCTGTTGTTGTTTTGGCACGCGCGTGATAAAAGCACTAAATTTTAATTGTCACTACGAGAGATGTTCCCTTTCGCTTTCGTTAGCGATTGATTTTTTTTAAAGAATGTTCTTTAAGGCGCGCGATAAGTGCGTGCGGTGTTGTGGGCAAACGACCCGGTTTCGTTCCAAGAAACACTCACGCGCGCTTGTTGTGCCTCAGAATCCAGAGAAATGCGGAGGGGCCCTGGCTGCCACGTTAAACGCCCTTACTGCAAAGAATTACCTTCGTTACTAAAATTAGCATTCCAGACTTTTAGCGGATGCCTACATTCTTTTTTTTACATGCAGTTCATTTAAAGAGCTGGATGTTTACAGGAACAATTAAGGTTAAGAACTGTAAGAACTCAAGAGCAGCACCTTACCCGGGATTTGTACCAACATCCTTGGACCCAATTTTCTATTCATTATACTACATTGTCACCACATACTTAACCAAAGTATGTGAGAGCTGGTATGCATTGAAATCGGACAGATATTTTCTCTTATATGTAAGGGCTGAAATTGTAGGACTCACTGAAGCATCCCTTATCCATGTTTCTCATCTCACTGGCAGAATTCTCCACTCTTTGATGTTGCTTTTTCAAATTCAGATGGAGTAGAAAGTGGCGACAAGAATTTGTATATAAGCACTAGTGGTTAACAGATTTATTTCTCTTCTTTACGATGAAATATATCGACAGTCTCTTTTGAAATGCATGTCATTGGGCGTTCCGTGTGGGTTCAAGTGATATCCTTGACAAAATTAAGGATATTGTCCTTGACTATTAGTCTTGTCATTATTGATATACTGCCTTATCAGAATTCTTTAGATATCTCATTAGATATTCAGGTTCACACTAATGAAACTGGTGACAGTGTTGCAAGAAGTTTTTTTTTGTTGATTTGCTTCTTTTGTGATGGCTGTTACGATGTAAAACTTTGTGTCTCTTGGTAACTGTTATAGCACAAAGCTGTGTGTCTGTTGCTGGGTGTTGCAGTGCAGTGCTGTGTGTGTGTGTTGAAGGCTGTTAACAGTGCAGTGCTGTGTGTCTGTTCCAGATTGAGAACCTGCAGGAGCAGCTGAGGGATAAGGAGAAGCAGATGAGCAGTCTGAAGGAGAGGGTGAAGTCCCTGCAGGCGGACACCTCCAACACCGACACCGCCCTCACCACCCTGGAGGAGGCGCTGGCTGAGAAGGTCCGTCTCCACCCGCATCTGCACCACAGCACACACGCCTAAACCCCCATCACATTATAAACTCCCACACCGACATCACAGCACACACGCCTAAACCCCCATCACATTATAAACTCCCACACCGACATCACAGCACACACGCCTACACCCCCATCACATTATAAACTCCCGCATCTGCACCACAGCACACACGCCTACACCCCCATCACATTATAAACTCCCACATCTACATCACAGTGTACACGCCTACACCTCAATCACATTATAAACTCCCACACCTACATCACAGTGTACACACCTACACCCCCATCACATTATAAACTCCCACATCTACATCACAGTGTACACGCCTACACCTCAGTCACATTATAAACTCCCACACCTACATCACAGTGCACACGCCTACACCTCAATCACATTATAAACTCCCACACCTACATCACAGTGCACATGCCACCATCTTCAGCACAATGAATACACCCACACCTACATCCCTAATATACGCACCCACTCCTACATCTCAATGTACGATATATTTCCACACATTCATCCTGGTGTACACACCCGAGTCTTCATCTGAAAGGCTAATATAAGGGGGGGGGGGGGGGGACTTTCATATTCCCATGGTGCTCCCGCTTCCCAAACCCACCCCCCCTCAGGCGGCCGTCACTATAGCGATGCGGGGTCGGCTCCTTCTCCTGGGGGAGCTGCCCTTTGTTCTGGGAGGCGGCGGGTCCATACAGGGGCGCTCAAGCACTGGATGTTAACAGCCCCTCTGCTGGCCCCCGCGCTTCTGTCCTGCCCCCATCACCGCTCTCTCTGTGCCCCCTCACCCCCCCTCCATTCAGCGGCCCCCTGCCCTTTGCCCCACCCCGGCCCCTTAATCCCATTGTTCTACAGGGGGGCCCCTGTCCTCCAGTCTCTGGCCCGGTGGGCCCCCATTGACACCATGGTCCCTTTATGCTCACAGCCGCGATGCCAGCAGCCACAGGCTCTGAGACTGCAGAGCCCCGCCCCCCCTCACCCCCCATGTATCGTGATTGGCTGTGATAAACTCAGTTTTATAAAAAAAATATTAATTCATCTTTTAAAGTGATATGTGTATTTATTGAAGAATTTCTGAAACAAAAAGGGTTTCTCATGTGGTTAGATGAAACCCGCCAGATTCCCTGTGTCACTAAGACGAATACACATCTCAGAATCGGGAGGAAAAGCAGGGATCTTTGTTTGACTGGAGCAAACGTGGTTTCTGCTGCTGCTGTAGTAGAGAATGAGGCGCTGCTGGTTTAGTTTAGAGAGGCGGGAGGCTCCGGCTGCAGGCGGAGGGAGCCGGGTTTGCGGTGCGGTGCGGCGCGGTGACGTCCCCGGCCGTGGGGTTGGCGGTGCCGGGTGACGGGAGATGGCTGTGCGCTGTCAGCCGTCCGCCCCGCCGGCAGCATGCCCACATCACGCTGCGCTTGACCTCCCCGCTGCCGAGCCCCGGCCAGGGGTCATTACCCACTGTCACTTTCAGTCAGAGCTGCGCCCGCCATCACTGTGTGCGTGTGTGTGTGTGTGTGTGTGTGCCCAGGATCACTGTGTGTGTGTGTGCCCAGGATCACTGTGTGTGTGTGTGTGTGTGCCCAGGATCACTGTGTGCGTGTGTGTGTGTGTGTGTGTGCGTGCGTGTGTGCCCAGGATCACTGTGTGTGTGTGTGTGAGAGAGTGTGTGTGCGTGTGCACCCTCGCACGCGTGTGTGTGTGTGAGTGAGTCTCTGTGTGTGTATGTGCCTCTGTGTGTGTGTGTGTGTGTGTGCGTGTGCCTCTATGTGTGTCTGTGCTGGTATGCTTCTGAGTGAGTCTCCTTTCCTGTGTGTTAATTACAGTGAATAAGTGTCAGTGTTTGCTGGGTTGTGTCCGTGTGTGTGTGTTCACAGATCAGATGTGTGACTGTGTGTTTCCTGTGTGAAATGTGGAGAGTGCCTGTGGTGGTTTGGATGATCCTTCGAGGTCTGGCACGTGAAAATGAGCTCAGCTCCCTGCTCGTGTTCCATCACCCCGCCCGTCTCGCTGAATCTGCCCCTCCCCGCCCCCTATCGCACAGGCACGGGTTCAGTTCACCTCCCTTTCGTTCTGCTTCTGGAATTACCTTCACCTGCGCAGTTTGGCAGCGCCGTGGCTGAAACGCACTCCACTGTTCCACAGGCCAGTGGTTCTGTTAGGCACTTCAGACCGCACCATACCGCTGGAGAGCTGGTGCGCATCGGGCTGCCTGCCGTCGGCGGCTAGTAGCCAATGGGCACCTGGGTTGTGGCTCAGGGACGGATGTAGGGCTAACCTGACGTAGCCAGCCTTCCCCTGGCAAGACCAAAGCAGTGGTGTCCCATCATTGGCTACGTTTACATGCACACCAATACCCTGGTTATTGGGAGTTGGCAGTTTATGCTAGTGTTTTGTTTATTGCTTATATGTGGATGTAAGTAATCGAATAGCCACGTTTACACGATTCTTTCCGTAATCTGTGTGTACTCAACGTAAATGGCGTCCCAGACAGCTTGTTTTTATCTGGGATCTAAGACTTCCCCCTGAAATGCACACTTTAAAAAAGCCAGAAGAAATCTGAGTAAGACGTCTACATGCAGCGAACAATTGAAAGGTGATGTGAAGGCCTGTGCTTTCGGCAAGTGACCACACCGAGGCTTTCACAGGCCTGCACACTGAGCTTCATGCCGTCTGAAGCACTCTGGGACCTGCACAGGCCTGCACACTGAGCTTCATACTGTCTGAAGCACTCTGGGACCTGCACAGTCCTGCACACTGAGCTTCATGCCGTCTGAAGCACTCTGGGGCTTTCACAGGCCTGCACACTGAGCTTCATGCCGTCTGAAGCACTCTGGGACCTGCACAGTCCTGCACACTGAGCTTCATGCCGTCTGAAGCACTCTGGGACCTGCACAGGCCTGCACACTGAGCTTCATGCCGTCTGAAGCACTCTGGGACCTGCACAGGCCTGCACACTGAGCTTCATACTGTCTGAAGCACTCTGGGACCTGCACAGTCCTGCACACTGAGCTTCATGCCGTCTGAAGCACTCTGGGGCTTTCACAGGCCTGCACACTGAGCTTCATACTGTCTGAAGCACTCTGGGGCTTTCACAGGCCTGCACACTGAGCTTCATGCCGTCTGAAGCTCTCTCAGGCCTGCACACTGAGCTTCATGCTGTCTGAAGCTCTCACAGGCCTGCACACTGAGCTTCATGCCGTCTGAAGCACTCTGGGGCTTTCACAGGCCTGCACACTGAGCTTCATACTGTCTGAAGCACTCTGGGGCTTTCACAGGCCTGCACACTGAGCTTCATGCCGTCTGAAGCTCTCTCAGGCCTGCACACTGAGCTTCATGCCGTCTGAAGCTCTCTCAGGCCTGCACACTGAGCTTCATGCTGTCTGAAGCTCTCACAGGCCTGCACACTGAGCTTCATACTGTCTGAAGCTCTCACAGGCCTGCACACTGAGCTTCATGCCGTCTGAAGCTCTCACAGGCTGTGCCAGCGCCCCACACTTCTGCACGCCCGGGTTCGGCCCCGTTCAGCCAGACGGAACCCGAGCCCGTCGGCCGTGCGCCAGGAGAGCGCAGAGGGGCTCCCGCCGCGTTCGCCTCGGCCGCGTCACGCACAAACAGGTCTCCGTCCGCTCGCACGAGGACGCTCTCGTATGGGGGCCACGAGTATTAAACCCTGCCGCGAATCCCGCCAAGAAGGACCCGGTCGTGCTCGATGTCGCTCGTACCCCAGTCGCTGCTCGCGTCCGCTGGCCCGAGCCAGCAGCTTTTGAAAAGCAGCAATGAAAAATAGCTTTTGTGCAATTTTTCATTTTGAGAAGTGTGTTATTAATGTCCAGCGAGGCAGGGCTGTGTGTGAGTTTTGGCCGGGCGGGGTGTTTGCGGGGCTACAGTGCGAGCGCCGCTCTGGGTTTCCGCGGGCCTGGTCTCACAGCCCATCGACCGGGCTGCCGTTCCTGTGCCAGGCGTCTCCTTCAATCAAGTTACTGTGTTACGTTACTGCGATCTGCTGCGGTGATGGAGATTTCGGCAAGCTGCCGGAGCTGGCGTACGCCCGTTCGGTTATTCACGGTTATTCACCCTCGCTAATGGTTGTTTGATTCTTAGAATTGATAGATTGCGATTATTGCACTATCACAAACTGTTAACCTCTGTAATCAGTGCGTTATTCGACTCAGCTTTTCAGCTGCTAATTAGGTACATTCGGAGCGACGCTTGCGTCGCTCCCTCCTAGTTTATGAGCCAGTTCCCCATTCCAGTCTGTGCTCTCCCCCTCAGAAGGCGCTTCCAGCGACGTGGCCCCCCCCGACAACGGAACCCCTCTAACCTCTGCTACCCCCCGCTGACCCCCTGTGAGAACTTCACGGTCACAGGGGGACTATGGAACTGCCAGTCTGCTACGCGCAAGGCAGACTTCATTTCTGCCTATGCCTCCCTCCAATCCCTGCAGTTCCTTGCCCTCACAGAGACCTGGATCACACCAGACAACTCTGCCACTCCTGCTGCCCTCTCATCCTCCTACTCCTTCTCCCACACCCCCCGGCGATCTGGCCGTGGTGGTGGTACTGGTCTACTGATCTCCCCCACCTGGAAATTCTCTGTTCTCCCCCTCCCTGACCTGTCCATATCCACTTTTGAATTCCATCCTGTCTCTATCACCTACCCTGCTAACCTTTATATTATTGTTATTTATCGCCCCCCGGGGCCCCTGGGAAGCTTCCTGGATGAGCTAGACACCCTGCTCAGCTCCTTCCCTGAGGACGGCACCCCGCTGATCCTCCTCGGAGATTTTAACATCCACCTAGAAGCCTCCCAGTCTGCTGCCTTCCTACCACTACTTCACTCCTTCGACCTCTCCCTACAACACTCTCCTCCAACCCACAAGGCAGGCAACCTCCTAGACCTGATCTTCCTGAGGACCTGCTCCAGCTCCAATCTTACGGTTACCCCCCCTGCATACGTCTGACCATCATTTCATCTCCTTCTCCCTCCCCCTCTCTCCACACCCTCCCTCTCCCCCTCCCATCCCCACTGTCACTGTCCGCCGTAACCTCCGCTCCCTATCACCCTCTTCTCTTGCTCACAGAGTGACTGCCTCCCTCCCCACTCTTCAATCATTTTCCAAGCTCCCCACTAACTCTGCATCCTCCACCCTGACGTCATCTCTCTCCTCAGCACTCGACTCCCTATGCCCCTTCGTCCCTAGGCCAGCACGTTCATCCCCTCCCAGTCCATGGATGTCTGACATCCTGCGCACCTCCAGGGCCACCCTCCGCGCTGCTGAGAGGAAGTGGGCCAAATCCAGGGACCCATCTGACCTCTCAGCCTATCAGTCTCTCCTGAAAGAGTTCTCTTCTTCTGTCACTGCCGCTAAGGCAAAATTCTACCAAACCAAAATTCATAACTCCATTTCTAACCCTCGTCAACTTTTCTCTATTTTCTCTTCTCTCCTCAGCGTGCCACCTCCTCCACCCCAGTCTTCCTTCACTGCAGATGACTTTGCAGCATTCTTTGACGAAAAGATTGCAGACATCCGCACCTCCTTTGCCCCCTCTGCGTCCTCCGCCCCCTCTGCGTCCTCCGCCCCCTCTGCGTCCTCCGCCCCCTGTTTCTCCACATTTTCTCTCCTCTCAGACACTGAAGTCTCCCAGCTTCTGCTCACCCACCGCCCTACCACCTGCGCCCTCGACCCTATCCCCTCATCTCTCCTTCAAGCAATCACACCAGACATCCTCCCTTTTGTCGCCTCCCTCGTGAACTCATCCCTATCTTCTGGATGTTTCCCCTCATCCTTCAAGAAGGCCCACATCACCCCGCTGCTGAAGAAACCCACACTAGATCCTTCAGTCATTCAGAACTACCGCCCGGTATCTCTCCTCCCTTTCCTATCCAAAACACTCGAACGTGCTGCATCTAACCAGCTCTCTGCTTATTTCTCTGAGAACAACCTGCTTGATCCCCACCAGTCTGGCTTCAGGCCTGGCCACTCGACTGAGACTGCACTCCTCTCGGTCAGTGAGTCACTCCATGCCGCACGAGCAGCCTCCCTCTCCTCTGTCCTGATTCTCCTAGACCTCTCCGCTGCATTTGACACTGTGGACCACTCTACCCTCCTGTCCTCCCTGGCAGCAACAGGGATCCGCGGCACAGTCCTTGACTGGATTGAGTCCTACCTCTCTGACCGCTCCTTCCAGGTTGCCTGGGCGGGTAAGGTATCACCACCCCGTCCCCTCACCACCGGAGTTCCCCAGGGCTCAGTCCTTGGTCCCCTTCTCTTCTCCATGTACACCAGATCCCTTGGCCCTGTAATATCTGCCCATGGCTTGTCCTATCATTCCTATGCCGACGACACGCAACTCTTTCTCTCCTTCTCCCCATCGGACACACAGGTCCCCGCCCGCATCTCCGCTTGCCTGAGGGACATACAGAGCTGGATGGACAATCACCACCTGAAGCTCAACCCGGGAAAGACGGAGCTAATCTTTATTCCTGCTCTATCCTCTCCCCTCCTCGACTTTTCCATTTCCTTAGGGGACACCGTAGTGACATCATCACCCTGCGCCAAGAATCTCGGAGTGATGATGGACAACAGGCTGTCCCTCTCCAACAACATTGCAGCAGTAACCCGGGCATGCAGATTTTTCCTATACAACATCCGCAGAATCCGCCCCTTTCTCACCACCTACTCAACCCAGCTCCTGGTCCAAGCAATGGTTCTATCCCGCCTGGACTACTGCAACTCTCTTCTGGCTGGACTACCGGCATCTGCCACCAGACCCCTGCAGCTCATTCAGAATGCTGCGGCTCGTCTGGTCTTCAACCTCCCCAGACACTCCCACGTAACTCCCCTGCTCACTACCCTCCACTGGCTGCCTGTTATAGCTCGCATCAAATTCAAAACATTGGTTCTAGCATACCAGGCAGTCAAGGGATCAGCCCCAGCATACCTTCAAAAGATATTCAAACCCTACATGCCAGCCAGATCCCTCCGTTCTGCTACCTCAGGACGCCTAGCACCTCCCCCTCTTCGCACCTGCACTTCCAGAACACGTCTCCTCTCTGTTCTGGCCCCACGATGGTGGAATGACCTCCCTGTGGAGGTCAGAACAGCTGAGACTGTGACCCATTTCAAACGACGACTGAAGACCCACCTCTTCAGGCTGCACCTCTCCCCATCCCTTCCCCCCCTGTAAATGACTAAACTTAGGGTTGTAACTAGGCAGCTGTTTAATAGGTGACTTAGTTGATGCGCCAGTCTTAACGACTACTTGTATTTTTATTTATTTTTATTTTTCCATAGATTGCGTTGTTGCCGTTCTCGTTGTTAGTGTTAATCAGTTTAACCACCAGGGTCCAGGTTGAACTATGCGGTTGTTCCCTGTACTTGGACCGGTACTTCTCTCTAGGGGTTTCGTCATACTTGTTCCTGGTTATGGTTATACACTTTGTTGTACGTCGCTCTGGATAAGAGCGTCTGCCAAATGCCTGTAATGTAATGTAATGTAATGTCCACAGCCGCTAACCGCTTCCCCCGAAACGAGTTCACGCCTTTCCTCTTTGTTTGAGCTGACAGATGTGTTAGGTGAAGGAGGCTGTCAGTGAGGTGAATGTGGGTATGTGTGTGTCTGTATGTGCATGCCTGTGTGTGTGTGTGTGTGCGTGTGTGCATGCCTGTGTGTGTGTGTGTGTGTGTGTGTGTGTGTGTGCATGCCTGTGTGTGTGTGTGTGTGTGAATGCCTGTGTGTGTGTGTGCATGCCTGTGTGTGTGTGTGTGTGTGTGTGTGAGGTCATATGCACTTCCCCAGTTTGTGAAAGTAAGCTTATGAGTACTTCAGGAGTAGGATGCGATGGCTTGTTTTAAGGAGGGCTGCTCATGGTTAGCGCAGAGAAGCATGCAGCTCTGTAGTGTTTATATCTCCGATCTTTACTGCCATCATAACTGTGGGGTCATTGTGAATGAGAACGTGTTCTTAAGTGACCTCCACAGTCAAATGTGAGGAATACTAATGAGTGTGTGAGCAGTGTCTCCTTAGCACTGTGTGAGTTGAATGCAAGTGACTCTTTGGCACTGTGTGAGTTGAACATGGGTGACTCCTTGGCACAGTGCGAGTTGTGCAGAATTGGTGAGGGTCTGTAATGGTGACTGTCCCGTTCCCATGTTCCCCAAAGGAGCGAATCATCGAGCGTCTGAAGGAGCAGCGGGACCGAGACGAGCGGGAGAAGACCGAGGAGCTGGACAGCACCAAGAAGGAGCTGAAGGAGCTGAAGGAGAAGGTCAGCCTGCTGCAGGGAGACCTGTCTGACCGTGAGGTGAGTGCTGACCGCTTAATGACCTCACACTGACCTCACACTAACCACACACTGACCTCACACTGACTACATACTGACCACATAATGACCTCACACTGACCTCACACTGACTACACACTGACCACATACTGACCACACACATACCAGACTCCACTGACCATATCATGAGTAAATACTGATCCCACACTGACCATATCATGAGAAAACGCTGACCACACTCTAACCGTCCAATGACCCTAACTGACCACTCTCTGACTATATCATGACCAAAGACTGATCGCACACTGACCGAACGCTGACCATATCATGAGCCATACACTGACTGAACACTGTGTCCCACCATGTGGCACTTGGTCTGACTAATCTGACCAAATACTGACCACCGACTAACCCAACTGAACTGACTGTATCCTCATTAATCAAATGGCCTAACTCTGTGGCCATAACCTGAATCTGACCCAGCTGAACATACACTGATAGCACATTCTTGTGCTCCGTCCAGTGAGTTGAAGCTATGCAACTGACTGTCTGTTTGTGGACCGAAAGTCTGATACAGTCAGGAGGGGAATTTTGAAATGAAACCCAGGGATGGGACGCCTTTCAGGGGACGTCCTGCTATAAACAGAGCCTTTAGCCCCCTGCCCCTCGCCCTCTTCTCACACACAAAACCCACCAACATACGTACGCTCGCAAAGCAGCTCTTCTGCATCAATCACGCTGATGCTCGGCAGTTAGAGAGCTATGCGTGGGAACAGGAGTTATTATTATTATTTTATCACGGTTTCGCGTTTCTCCGCTCGGTCTAATGAAAGGCTGCGGCCGGTAGCGCAGCCAGCCTGCGTCAGTGACCGGGGGTTTTGGGGAGGGGGGGTGCCGGCTCGCAGGATGCGGTTCTGAGAGCGCGGTCCGGCGCGTCACGCGTTTGACGCACGTCATAGAAACCAGATCTGATCTGCGTTTATGACCGGGCTTCTGCGCGCTGGCTCGCTGGCTGATTGGCCGGCCCGTTTGATTGACACCGCTCGCTGGCCAGCTCGGTGACGTGGCGCTGGCGGGTTCAGGGGACGGGACGGACGCGTCGGCCGACCGGTCGCGTTGCTGAACGGCACGGTCCGCGCCGCAGGAGAGACGGAGACGGAGACGGAGAGGAGAGGAGCTGCGGGGGGAGCCCGCCGGCTCTCGGCGGGGGCGTGGGCGTGGCCGCGGGTTTGCGGCGGGGCGGGGCGGGGCGGTGTTTGTCTTGCACGCGGCGTTTCCAGCGCCCGATAATTAAAGAAGCGAAACGGAGCCGGGGTGCGTGCTCCGGGACCGGCGGTCCGGACAGGAAGCCCGATTCGGGTCGCGGCGTCCTCCTCCTCCTTCCCCCCTCGGCTCGTCCGCCCCCGGGCGTCCTGTTCTCCCCGACCCCGCTGTCCCGGGCTGACCCACGGCGCCAGGGCTGCGGTCCTGCATCCCACTGCTCAGGACACACACGGGTTCAGTGCACCGGTCAGCCTGATTGGCTTAGAGACGCAATGGCCACTATCATCTGTGCTCTCATTGGTCCCTGCCTGGAACAGAAGTACTGTGGGACGGTGCCTGGTGTATAGATTATCTGTTCCGGTTGTTTATTGCTTTATTTTACTCATGCACACACACACACACACGCGCATGCACACATGAACACACACACACACACACGCACACATGAACACACGTACACGCACACACACGTGCATGCACACACCCACACGCACACACACAGGCACACACACAAAAGACAATATGGACAGGACATGGAACCCGAAGTGTCTGGCTGTTGAACAAGGAGTCCACCTTCTGTGTTTTTCTTCGGTGGTGGATTTTATTATTCATGTTATTCCTATTTTGTGGGATCCCTACATTCCTCTCCGCTGTCTGCTCCAGCCCCGAAAGGAGGCTGAGCCAGGAAACCACTTAACCCCCTCCACTGGCCATGTTCCCTCACGCTCGCGCTGCGCAGGATAAACAGCCAGCCGCAGCCCTCTCTGCTCTCCTCCTCTGACCCCTCTCCCCTCTCCCCTCTCTCATCCCTTCCTCTCCCTTTCGCTCCATGTTGCGCTGAGTCTGCATGACACCCAGCTACCCTGCTCTCCCCCTCATAACTCTTTCCTCTGTGCTCCTCTCCTCTCCTCTCCTCTCCTCTCCTCTCCTCTCCTCTCCTCTCCTCTTCTCTCCTCTCCTCTCCTCTCCTCTCCTCTGCATTGCTCTGTCCTGCTCTCCTCTCCCATGCCCAGAGCATTAATAGATTAAGAACTGGTGCAGGGGAACCTCAGCGATTGGAGGCTGACAGACTGGCACTGTGACTGTGTGTGTGTGTGTGTGTGTGTGTGTGTGTGTGTGTGTGTGTGTGTGTGTGTGTGTGTGTGTGTTTGAAGATCGCCAGCACGTGACAGTACGACATGGTATTACTGGTGATACATGGCACAGTGGGTCAGGGATGACTGGTCCCAGGCTCTGGCAAAAACTAAAAATACAAGACAGGCGTTTCCATTTCAGGCTGTACCCCCCCCCCCCCTCGCTAACCGATGCATTTCCACCCACAGAACGCTGTAAGGCCATATGAGCATTAGATCAGTGTTTTCGGCTGCGGACCTCAGTGATGTGTAAAATCTGGCCGCCCCTGACCGGGAGCGGATGCGGCAGGGGAGCGCTTCACGGGTGGAGGGGCGCGGCGCTGAGCCCGAACTGGCCCGGCGGTACCGCGATGCGCCGCTTACACACGCGCTGGAGATTCGGATCGCCCTCGGCCTCGGCCTGGGACCGGGGGTGTGCTTTAGCGTGTGAGGAAACATCTTCCCATGTCCCGCCACTGAGTCACGCACTGTGAAGGAGGAGGCCTGGCTTCACTCCCCCGCCCCCGCCCTGTCCTTCACAGAGCTCCCTAACGTACGCAGCAGGCAGCTTAATGCAGGAGCACGGTGACGTCTAACCCCCCTCCCTCTCTCCTCCCCCCCCCCCCCAGACCTCCCTGCTGGACCTGAAGGAGCACGCCTCCTCTTTGGCCTCCTCGGGCCTCAAGAAGGACTCCAAGCTGAAGAGCATGGAGATCACCCTGGAGCAGAAGAAGGAGGAGTGCCTCAAACTGGAGTCCCAGCTCAAGAAGGTGAGAGCGCCCCCTGCTGCCCACAGATAGCCTCTCCACACGCTACATGCTTTACAGTGATACCCAATGGCAGGTTATGGATGGCTATCGGTGTTTTAGCGTTTCTCTCCCTGGTCCATTATGGTGTGCACCCAGTAGCTGGAGCCCGCTTCTCTATGCTAAATCGAGTAGCTTATGTGCGAGCATCCATTTCTCCTGTGTACGGTGCCCAGGTTTTTTAAATGCCATCTTCCACTGATGCCACTTTAAAAAAAAAATCATTTTATTTTATTGTGACAGTTTTTCCTTTATTTTTCTTTAAAGTCATTGATTTTCTTTCATGCTTCCCCTTCCCCTTCCATTCCTCCTGTTTCTTCCTGAAGCTCTCTGAACTCATGTCAGCCCATCCTTCAGAGCTTGTAAGTGCACCCAGCCGTGTCTGTGTAGCACAGGAAATGCTGTGTGTGTGTGTGCGCGCGCGTGTGTGTGTGTGCTTGTATGTGAGCATGTGCGCGTGTTTGTGTACGTGCGTGTGTGAATGCGTGTGTGCATGAGAGTGTGTGTTTGTGTGTGTGTGTCTGTGTTTGCGTGCGTCTCTGTGTGTGCATGGGGCCGAGTAGACTTTGCATGAGCACCTGTGCATATCCTTCTCTCTGTAGGCGTGTGCCTGTGACTCCGTGACTGTGTGCTTCACTTGCCCACCTCATAAGGACCATGCACTGCTGTAATGCTGTAATGCTGTACTGCTGTACTGCTGTACTGCTGTAATGCGGCTGTGCACTGTTTGGCCGGATGTGGCATCCTCTGGTGCTCTGTGCTGTGTGGTGCTATGCAGTGGGCTGAGCTAGCTGGAGTCTGCTGGCTGGGGCCTGGGCTATAACGATTCTCAATGGAAGAGTAGCATTCGCTGCTAGCCTCTTTCTGTAGTATCTTGTGTGTGCCAGTGCACATGCACACAAGTATGTGTCTAAGTTGTGTGTATGTGCGTGCTAGTGTGTGCGTTTTTTGTTGCATTTTGTTTTTGTTACCTGGGCATTCCCTTGATGTCTCTCTCGTGAGACTCATCATCTTTCATGGCCACTGACGCCACTGACACTAACTACAGACAGGTGGAAGCAGAGAGTCTGTATCCGCACCGAGAAGAGATCCAGTCCCACGCTTTAGACTGAGTTGTCAGCTGCAGGTAGGCTGGAGCTGTATTGGACCAGAAGCCTTGGACCGTTAGCAGCAGACAGCCGTGAGTCTCCATGTTTGGGCTGGCACTCCTGGGCCTCGCCTGGGTGAAGCACAGGCACTGAGGGCCCTGTCACGCCATTTTCTACCTTCCGCCGTTATCAGGGCATTCTCACAGCCCAGGTTTGTGCTGCTGTGCACATTTTGATCTCTGTGTTGTACAAGCTTTATTTTGGCTGTCTTATCCAGTATATTGTGCGAATTACGGTGTACTGGCAAAGCCAGGGGAAGCTCGCATTAATTACTTCCCCCAAGGCTCTAGGGCAGGGATTCAGGGTGCGGTTTTTGGGTGTCGAATTGGGACTTGCTCCGGGGCCACGGTTAGCGGAGAGCAGGAGGAGAGCTTAATGTGGTCTCCAGGTGTAGAGCGTCACCAGTGTGATCACAGGTCCAGATCAGCCCCTTCCAGACCTCCGGGGGGAGCAGCAGACAGCTCATCGTGTTTGGAGCGGGACCC
>NC_049207.1:17929945-18014945 GCF_013347855.1 Anguilla anguilla | reverse complement strand
AGGTGGACCGGCTGCTGGAGATCCTGCGCGAGATGGAGAACGAGAAGAACGACAAGGACAAGAAGATCAACGAGCTGGAGAGGTGAGGGGGGGCGGGGGGGGGCGCCTGTTCCCACAGCCCGCTGCTGTGGAAGCATGTCCATCTGTCTGTCTGTCCGTCCGTCCGTCTGTCCGTCTGTCTGTCTGCCTGTCTGCCTCCTCCGTTTCTATCTGCACCTGAAGGCAAGGCTTTCATACAGGTTATGTCTTATATGTCTGTTTTCTTTGCATTTACCTGAAGCCAAGGATGACTCCTTTACAAATCTGGCGTCCTCTGTCCATTTGCACTTGTCTTCCTCTCATTCCCTTTATGCATCTTTCTGTGTTTGTTTGATTCCGTCTCTCCTTCGGCTCGGTCTCTGTCTGAAAGGAGTGTGGAGGTGGGCTAGAAGCTGCCATTCAGTGGCCCACGGAATTTTGTCACACAACAGAAGGGGCAAAGGGCACTTCATGAGATCTTAAACTCTCACCATCTTAATGTAGCCCTGCTCTTTGACTGTGGTCAACATGCAGAAGTAAATTCATGTTTCATAGAAATGAAAATGGTTTAATAATGAATAGCTATTGAAAATGATTTTTTTTGTGATAATTAGACTTGGACGTATAGTCGTGGACCTCTTTGTTGGTTGTTTGCCTGTACTGATGAATGCATTGGCTACCTAATTCACTGATTGAATGTGAGGTGCGTCTGAAGCACTTGAAGACCTTGGGCCTTCACACAGTCCTAGCAGGATGTTGACGTTCCCCGTTCCCCCTCAGCTCTTTAAAAGCGGGGGAGAGCTTCAGCTTTAGCTGCGCTGCGTCTTGTCTTTGGACCTCAGCTCCAAGCCACATCAAAGGTGCAGCTCCTCTTTCAGAGCCTTAAGCCTTTTTTAATCTGCCTGCTCCTCTCCTTTTAGACTTTCGGTCGGTTATGATTGTTCTCTTTTGATTTTAATTGAACTTTTCTGGGGCGTTTGCATGCAGAGCGTATGAGAACCTGCTCTACGGTATTGTGCTGTTGTGTTGTGGCATGTTATCCTCAGGGTGTAAATTACTGCATTGCACATCAGGTCTTACTGCCAGTTTATCAGCTGTAGGATGAGACTGATGCCTTCTCTCAGTCTGCTGCTCATTAGAGCACAACGTGTGAGAGCGAATCAGAAAATATGCATATAATATGTATATTATCCTCAGTAAAGTATGTATATAACCCTCAGTGCGGTTAGTTTTTCTCAGTGGAGCACACCCACAGCACTTTCATTCAGCCTCAGCTGTGTTGAGTTTCTATTGACACGGTTTTGGGTTAAAGCCCGAGCTCTTGCTTACTCTAAGAGGGCGTTTCGGTTGGTAGTCAGAGTTTATGGCGCTAAATTACAGTTTATGAATATTCATCAAAGAGGTGTGTCCAAGGACAGACCATCCTTAGCCATGGTATTATCTATATCACGCCCCTTCATGAATATTTATAAGATGCATAAAATTGGAATTTTTCAGCTTGAACAGCAGAGGGGACTTTCACTGTTAAGAATATGGAGGCGGCCATCTGGTTGGTCTAGACAACTTCTGGATTCAAGGCCACATGACCCGCACAAAGAGACTGAATCCATTGGCATTTTGCATATCGTTTGAGCCTAAAGGATGGGCCAGCTGTCCAGTCTTGGCCTTTTGTGATGTCATAGCTGTAGAGGTGACATCACGTCCAGGGAGGGTCGTTCTGCATGTTCCCAGCAGTGTGTAATGGCCGACCCCTGGTGTAGCCTGGGCTTATTAACTGTGAGTGCTGTATGCCATGTTGTTTTGTCCCTGTGTGCGTTCCCATATTTTAACATCCATGTGTGTAAAATTGTTACATTCCACCACCCCCCCCCCCCCCAAACTTCCCTCCTCTTTAGCCCCTGCCCCTGTGACCTCACCCCCATTGTCTGTGCAGCCAGAACCCTACTGCTGCATCCCGCTCCTCGTCCCCACCCGTACCCCAGCCCCCCGCTCGCACGGCACTGCAGCGTGGTTTTTACCGGTGAAGCCCCTGCTGCCAGCGCAGTGTAATTACAGCGGGGTACGGTTAGCGGGCGGCCCACGTAGCCCGGGCCTCTGCTGGGCCAGCCTCTCGCTCCATTAATCAAAGCGCTTCTGCAGAGCTCCCCTGTGAGGAAAAATCCAATTCCCAGAGCTGCTCCGCCAGCCTGCACGTCTGCCCCCCTGCGACGCGCATGCAGGCATGCGCCCACCGTCTCCTGGCAACGCTGCAGGGTCACATGCTGGCTGCATCAGAAGAAGAGCGTTTGTCTGCCAAGTGTAAACAGACCCCCCCCCCCCCCTCCCCCAAACCCTTCCTGCGCATCCACGCATCGCACCCTGGGATCGGGGGGTGCCAGGTTAATCTTGCCTCTGCCCTGCTTTGGCTTGTGATGATGATGCGTTTCCTGTCCAGGTGGGGTGAGGTAATGCTGGCAGGGATGGCCCTGATGGGGGGAAGTAGGGATGTCGGAGTTGTATGAGCCGGAACCTGTTTGATCTTGATTAATTCCCTTTTGCGTCCTGCCAGCAGAAAGATTGTTTTCACATTGTCCTAAACACACTTTGCATGAGAGGAACAGCAATGCAGTCTGCCAGGAGTGTGTGTGTGTGTGTGCGGGTATATGTGTGTGCGCGCTTGTTTGTCTTTGTGTGTTTGTACATTTTGCTGTTTGTTTGACTGCCTTGGCGTGTGTGCATGTTTTTCCGTGTGTGTCTGCATGTTTTTAGCCGTGTGTTTCTGGACGTCTGTGTTTTACTTGAGTTAATTGGTAGTAATTAATTGTAGGGGAAATATAGCATTTCTCCCAGCTCTCCTTGTATAAATAAATGAAAGAAATGAATAATTAAGGAGATGCTGACTCAAAACACATTCAGGTTGAGAGTGGAATGATGTGTCAGGAATTGGAGAGTTTCTGGCTTAGTTTCTGGAATAGTTAATGCTGATGTCTCCAATCTGATATGAATCAGCGGTGTAATTTAAACGTGCCCAGTCAGGATCAGTCCTGGTCAGACTGTGTTTACTTGAGTCTAATCGCACACAGAGAATCTAAACCGAAGCAGGATAAATGCATTCAGTCACAAAGCAACTAAGAACGACAAGCCCATTTTTTAGGGGAAGCAAAAGAAAGAATTTGAGGGTGAAAAGCGTGACATGCAAGTCACGTGATGTATTTGAGTGAATTGGCCTATAAGAGAATTTGGTGCGGGCGAAGTAACAGTGTGAGTGAAAGCTGTGAGAAACGTCGGCTCTCTCCGCGACCTCTGCCCTGGCGTCCGATTGGCCGTCGGCGCCGAGCTGGAGTCACGGCGGATCACGCCCCGCTCGGAGACGAGCCACGGGACGTCCCGCCGCCGCGCCCGCTGGTTTCCGCCCCGGGTCGGCGGGGTGAGAGAGCAGCGTGCCCCCCTCCCCCCCTCCTCTCCCCCCCGCCGGGGGCCTTCCGGCGGCTCGTTTAGTGCTGATCTCTGCCAGGCTCTCCACGGGAGGCCAGGGGAAAACAAGGCCCCGGAAAGCAATGCACTGTACTTTTTCCTCTTCTCTTGTTTTTGCCTTTTTTTTTTGGCTGTTTTTTTTTTTTTTTCTTCAAACAGGTGCTCGAGCTCCCGGGTGGATGTCAGGCCTCCGTCACGTTTATTGACAGCCGTCCCGGGCCCCTCCCCCCCGTGGGGGGTACAGACAGAGACTCCGCTTTGCTCAGATCAGTGCATTTCTTTCCCTTTGTATAATTAAAGAGGAGGATCACACGCAGAAGCAACACTTTGTTGCTCTTCCACGGTTGCACTCGAAGAGAAAGGAGCATGATTTTTTTTTCACAGAGATCAGGACGTGTCAGGATGGGATCTGCCTGGCACTGGAGTAATAAACTGGGGTGAAATATTCTTCCTCTCCAATCACTTGAACACCCGGTAAACATGGTGATTTTGGGGATTTTCGGGATTGTGGGATACGTAGTGCTGGCTGAGGCCCTGCTCAGGTCAGGAGAGGGCGGGGGGGGGGGGGGAGACGTGGCCGCTGATCAAAGCGGTAGACGCCTCCTTGCCTGTTTACCAGCGGAGCAGCTGCTGCCCTCTGGAGTCCTGAGTGCCTGGAAGGAGGAGGTTTTGGGAAGGGGGGTGGGGGGGAGGTGTCGGTAGTGCGTCCAACTGGCCCATGTGATAGCCCAGAATGCTCTTGTCTGTCTTTATCCCTTACTGTCGTCTTTTGCTCCTTGTGATGATTCTCATTCCCCCAGTGTACCATGGGAGCATTCATACCCTCTGTATCTATGACTGCTCTGAGGATGAGCTCTCTCTCTGTGGAAGAGCTCTGTTCTAGGCACACAGTGCCTATCTGTCTGTCTGTATATCTGTCTGTCTCTGTTTATTTGTCTGTCTGGTTGTGCTCTGACCTTGCCTGTGCTAACACTGGTTTTCCCTCCTCCATGCTGACTAACTTGGCTTTTAACTGTGTTTCTCTCTTCTCTCTCCTTCCTTTTAATCTGTGCACTGGAATGCTGTCTTCTTCACAGTCTGGCCTCAAGGTTAGTAGCTTCTTCTCTGTTCTCTTTTTCCACTCTGCACCCGCATGACTTCGGACAGGGGAACTCTGGGATATGAGTGGCACGTAATGGCGGCAGACGCAGTGAGACTGGCTCAGCTTCCTCTGAGTCCTCTGACGGGGAGGAAGAAGCCAGCTGTCCTGGCTGTCCCGGTCACAGTGCGGCCTACTGTACGGAGGCGGAGTCAAATCGTGAGCTCACAAGGCCTAGAAACCACCTGGAAAGCGCACAGGAGAGTCTGCTTTACTGAAACACGGCTTCAGAGAGAAGCGACACGTTCAGTGACAAACTTCTCTTCAGAAGCGCACGGAACAGGAGACCGGGGAGGGGAAGGAAAAAAACCCAAAACAAAAACCCCCCCACTCCACAGAGAGGCTCCGGAGCAGCTTTAATTGGAGCGAAAATAAATCCCATCAGTCACCGCTCTCAAACTCGCCCGAAAGGCGCGTCTGCGCTGCCGGCGTTTGAAATTGATTGCTGCTCGGCGCAGTCTGGGCTGCGGCGCGCGGCTTTGTTGTTTAGCATGCTTATTATTTTTTATTTCTCCGAGTTGTTTTGTCGAGGTTTGTCAGCTTTTGTTCTCTGAGAAAACAAACAGCGCTTTGTATCTGGAACGTCTTGACAGTGATCTTTTTTTTTCGCCTTTGATTCCCTCTTAAAGAAGTGAGAAACGCACGCAATCAATATCCCCTCCTCGCCGGCAGACGCACGCGCGAGAGGAACTTCGGTGCGCTGTGCATCGTTCCGCCCTCTTCGCCGGGCGGGGCTACTTCCTGCACGTGCCCAGTAGGGCTGGCACCACATTCCCACTGCAGCTTCACACTAGGGATATTGTTCCTTTAAAGATGCTGTAAAATTACCTTTCTGTTGCGTTTGAATTGTTAGTTCAGCCATTTTGCATATACTTCCTTATTTTCTCATTTATAAACAAGAAAATAGAATTTATTATGTAGTGTTGAAACACAAGAGCTGGTGGCCTGACATTGTGTGTTCGTTTTGTATGGGTATTCACTTCAAGATCACTTCCGATTGGTAGATTGGTTAAAATGTAGTGTAACTTTTGAAATAAACCTGGTCTCAGAATGACCAATAGCAGGTCCTCCAGCAGGGGGCAGTGTGGATACTCTGCTGCTTTCAGGGTGAAGAAAACTCTTTTAAAATCTAAACAGAAAAAAATTGGTCAATATGGTGTTTTCTTCTTTGTGTACACTGGCGGTATTATGAGATTAAGATTTTGATTGCGCGCGGTCTCTAAAGTGCTCTGTCCTGCTTACTGTGTAAGATTTCCCGCTGGTTCCTCGCTAAATAAAAAGGGTATCTGTTTCCCCTCCGGTCCCGTTCGCCCCCGGAGCGGTCGGGCCGGCCGGGTTCGTGAGAACAGTGCCGTCCTGTAGGTTCGCGTGCGGTCGGACCTTTCTGCCAGCGTGGGCTGAGCTGCCCCCGGCCCGGATGGGGAGCCGCCTCGAACCTCGACCGCACGGGCGACACGGCCAGAGAGCGGGGGGGGGGAGCGGTCATCTCCTCGCTCCACTGATCCCAACAGCATCCGCTGACGGGGGGGGGGGGGATGACTTCATAAATTAGAGCGCCCGTCCCTCTCCGGTTTCCCCGGGTCCGGCGCCAGCGCTGGCCTGGCGGGCCGGTGCGTCAGTCCGCCCGGCCGGTTGGAACGGGCAGTCCCCGGCACACTGCGGGCCCGTTTCGGTCAGGCTGCAGAGGCCCGGCCGTCTCCCCGACCGCAGCTCCGCGGGGCAGTGTGTCTGATCCTCTGTTTGTGTGGGAACGGGCTTCTCGCTCTGCGGAAGGGAAACTTTCGGGACGGGGGTGTTTAACTTTCGGGACGGGGGTGTCTTTGAGTCAGTAGGAGGGCAGCGAGCGCCGCGGCCGGCGGGACGGCCAACGTAAAGAAGCCGATTTTTTTAGAAGGGAAAAAGAAAGAAAAAAAAAAAGAAAGTCCACACAACAGTTATTTGATATTTTGTGTGCGAGTGCGTGCGTCTGTGCCTCCTCTCTCTCCCTCTCTCTCTCTCTCTTTCCCTTTCATCATGCCGGTCACGATTTTCAGTGCCGAGACTCTCCTGTCCTCAGTTGACTCGAGGCTGTTTCTCCCATTCCGCCGGGGTGGGGTGGGGGGTGGGGGTGGGGGGACCTGGGGCTTATGTAAATTAGTCGGCGCAGGACAGCGAGACAGCAGAGGAGGCAAAAAAATGGAAGGATTTGAGGTGACGACGTGGCGCATAATGCCATGATGAAAGGCCTGCGCTGCAGTCATCTCCGCTGCCTCCTGGAACCCGTGCACCGCCATTAATCCCGCCGCCGAGCCAGGTAGCATTAGCCTCCTCTCCTCTCCTTTCATTATTCCCTCCTTCACTATCCGCGAGAAAGACGGTTTCCCAGTTCTGCCCTGTAATCCCCCCCCCCCCCTTCGCCCCCTTACACTTGTTTGGGGTTTTGTATATGGCCAACAATGGGGCCTTTTGAAGACCGCGTACGTGCAGCCACGTGCTAATAAGCCCGTTAGCACTGTGTCAGGGGCCCCCGGTGCGCCTTCCTGGGGACCTCACGGCTTCCTGGGGCCCCTTGGGAACGGGGCGTCCGGTGGGGCTGCGGCCTCTCGTTGGCGGTCCCCCCCCGTGACCGGGCGTTTGGGGCTGACGTTGGCGACCGGCTGGCAGCAGTACCGCGTGCTTCGCGCGGGGGGGGGGGGGGGGGGGAGCGTGGGACCTGATCTCCGGTCGTGCCCGTCGCTGGGTAGCCGGGAAGAGTTGGCAGCTCATCCCTGGAACTCAGTCCGGCAATTTGGGGTCAGTTTAATTGATCCTAAAGAATAATCTTTGTACTGGGGCACTGTAGAACGATGTTTGTTTTATTTTAATGAGGAGGACCATTTGTGTTTTTGTGGGGGAGGGGGGGCTTTGATCTCCGTTTCAAAGTCTGTTTAAGCAGAATCTCGAATTCTCTGAAAGAATTGCAGGAGCTTTATTTTATCTTTTGAAAGTACAGCATACCCCTGCCTCCGAGCCAGCTAATAGAGGGGTTGGTGTTTTTCTCCTCAGTCCATTTGAAACCCTACCGTAGCTAATGGCCAAAACTAATATTTCCCTGAAAATGACCTCGAATTGAATCAGTAATTGTATGAGTAGAACTGCGATTTGGGTGTTCTCACGCTGCCCCACAATGCCCCTCTTCCCTTCCCCTCTGACGGAGACAGTCATGCACACACAGTCTGTGATACTGTATGTGTGTTTGTATAAGACATGTATGTATGCAGTGTGTCTCCTCCCCTCATTCTGCTCTGAGGTAAAATTTTTACCTGAGTAGCTCCAAGCTAACTGCACCACTGTCTCTGAATTTGAGAAATTCTGCCCGTGTGTGTATGAGTGTGTGTGTGTGTTTGTGTGTGTTTGCGTGTGTGTGTGTGTGTGTGTTTGCGTGTGTGTGTGTGTGTGTGTGTGTGTTTGCGTGTGTGTGTGTGTGTGTTGCAGGGGTAAGCACACAGGCCTGTTTGTGTTTGGCTGACAGTGGTGCTGAAACAAGTCTCCAGTGTGGTGGGAGGGGAGAGAGAGAGAGGGGGGGGGAGAGAGAGAGGGGGAGAGAGAGTGTGCAGGGGTTTGACAGGAAAATTAGGCTGCGAGATATTTTTCTTTCTCCTTTTTTGAAATTTTGGCGGAGGTCGCCCGGCTTCGCCTCCTCGTTACAAAACGGCTTTTTGTTCCCGTTGGCCTCCCCCTTCGCGCTCGTTCGGAGCTGTGCAAGCAGATTAGCCGCGAGGAGCAGGTTCCCCAAAGAGCCGCACCTGGACAGGGCCGAGGTCAGACACCGCGTACCGCGGGAGGGGCGGAGCCAGCGCCCAAGGTCCATTGCAACAATTTTATTGAGGAAAGGAAAATTTTGGAAAAGGTTAAATGAAGTAGCCAGTAAAATAAGAAGCCCCTGCTCCCAAAAGAAGACCTCAGATGGTTTAATATCTCCACGCTGAGCATCTTCTGTGGCCTTGCCTGAGCTCCCTGTGCTGTTATCCTCCTCCTCAGTTTGGCCCAGTCTGTCCCTTTGGCACCGGACACGCATATTTCTGTTTACTGCAGGAATTGATTTTAACTATACAAAGCATTTCCCAAGTGGAGGTAGATCTCTGACTGCCTTTTTGAGCTGGAAAGGGTGACCCAGGCTGTGGGTTTACGCTTCTTGTGTTTTTTTTGTATTTTAAACAGTTCAACGTGTTGCAGGTTTGGCTGACTCACTTTGACCACAGATATGGCCGGTCAGTGCATCCACCATTCACAGGTTCAACCTGTCTACTCACACTCTGCCCGTATGCCGAGTGTCGGTCTATTGGCTGAATGTGTCAGCACACCGGCCTTTCATTGGCTGAACGTGTCAGCACACTGGCCTCCCATTGGCTGAACGTGTCAGCACACTGGCCTTCCATTGGCCAAATGTGCAGCAGAAAGCACGGCGTGGTACTCGTGATGCCGTTTGACATCATCTGCATTAAAGTGACACGTTTCTTAGAAAAACACCCTACATCTTATCACAGCCTTAAATCACACACACCGTTCCACCGTGAGCACAAACGCTATGGCTGCGCGTGCGATGTATCCGTACGCTAGCAGGTCTGACAGCTCTGCTCTGTATTCCCATTGGGGACACTGGGAGGGGGTCCTCTTTGTGCTCCTGAGAATGGGTCAGATTAGCCGCGCGGTTCGCGATCACAGCACAGACCCACACGAGAGCAGCGGAAGAAGGGGAGGGAGGGGGGACCCCAGAGAGGCATCCCTGGTATGAGGGCTTAAGGGGGGGAGGATCAGGCCAAATTAACGCGCTGTCAGCTGCGCTTAGCACCCTGCTGTAAACGGTGCAACCGTCTCAGCGGAGCGGGCGGGCGGGCGGGCGGGCAGGCGATATCCCCCTCGATTGGGGACCCTGCTCACTCAGCCACTGTGTGCAGGCCAGAGCAGAGCGAGCAATACCCTCATTCACCAGCAGGGGGAGGGAGTGAGCGTTTGGGCTGGAGATCTGTGATACAGGCTCAGCTGCAGCCAATCCTGGCCTGTGGATGGGAGTTTTTCAGTATTTACTATTACAGTTACCGGGAGCTACAGTGCGCTATGGATTTCCAGCGCGTTTGGCTGCGTTATGTATTCACTCCACACACACAGGCTAGTAAGAGCGCTAGCTGTTCCCGCTGGCTCTGCAGGCTGCCTGTGGGATTCCTGAGCAGCGTGCAGAGTAGCGCACGAACGCACGCGTGTGACTCAACCTGCCGCTTCTCACAGGAGCGTCTGTCTCACGCACGTCAGCTCACGGAAGCCCTCGCCGTTTCCCTGTCGCGGTGACGAGGGGGAAGGCGCTAACGGTCTGTTAGCTGTCAGGCGTGAGCGCGCGGTCGCGTGTGTGTGTGTGTGTGAGCACGCGTGTGCGCGCGCTGCGCTGTGAGAGGGGACGTTGGGAAACGCGCGCTTGTTGTTCTTGGCGGCCCTCTCTGCGCCGGAGATGGTTGCCGGGTTTCCATGATCCGTTTTAGGGGAAAATCTGATGAAAATCCGCTCGTGGCTCATACACACTCCCCTAATTGCCCGCTGATCGCTCCGGATTCGGCCGGTCAGTGCAGCGCTGTTTAAAACCACATTTAACTGCCGGGTTCAACAGCCAAAGTGCCCTTCACATGCCATCCCAGTAAACGCTCATCTCCGCACACACACTCACACACACACACACTCACACACACGCAGACACACATACACACACACAGCCATGCACGCACACACACACTCAGACACACACACACAGTCATGCACGCACACGCACACACACACACACACACTCAGACACACACACACAGCCATGCATGCACGCACACACACACACACACGCACACACTCAGACACACACACACAGACATGCACGCACACACACACACACACACACAGACATGCATGCATGCACACACACACACACACATTCACGTACACACACTCAGACACACACAACACAGACATGCACATACACACACGCACACTCACACACACACGCACATACACACACACACACTCACACACACAGACACACACAGACATGCACGTACACACACACAGTCACACACATTCACATACGCACACTCACACACACAGACACACACAGACATGCACGTACACACACGCACACTCACACACACACACACACGCACATACACAGACATGAATGCACACACATACGCACTCACACAGACATGCACGCACACCCATGTACACTCACACACATACGCACGCACACAAAATGAAAACAATCAGGTGGTTGTTGAAAGAGCACTGGGGACATGCATATGGCCAGACCTTGGAAAATAGCAGAAGAGAAACATTCCTGGGTATTTATGACCTGTTGCAGATATATATATACGTGCGTATCTATGGAGACAGGGGTTTGGAAGTGGAACACGTACATGTTGTTCCACTGATCCGACATGTCAGCGACGATTAGGGAGGAGCCTTCGCTGAACAAGCGAAGCGGGCGAGACAGTCTGGAGCTGCGTGTTTGCTGGGGGTCTTAGAGCGACAGGCTACTTAAACAGAGTGTGTGTGGGGGCATGTCTGTGTGTATGTCTCTGTATACTGTGTGTGCGCGCGGCTGTATGTATGTGTGTGCACGTGCGTGTGCATGTGCGTGTGTGTGTTCATCTTTTTCCTCTTAGCTGTGATACTGTATGTGAATAGATGTACTCATGCAATATGTATAGCTCCATGTTTCTGATAGTGTTGAATCCTATGACAAGATGGATATTACATTCCGTAATTCACTGATTTAGCAGACATCTGTGCCAGTGGTGGCCGACAGAGACTAAACCCATTTAGTTTCACTCCTTATCCATTCATACGGCAGGAGGTGCTTCAGGTTAATCCTGTCACGTAGCTGGATTCATCCATGTATTCATCCATTCATGTAGAGGGTTATTCATCCATTCATGTAGAGGGTTATTCATCCATTCATGTAGAGGGTTATTCATCCATTCATGTAGAGGGTTATTCATCCATTCATGTAGAGGGTTATTCATCCATTCATGTAGAGGGTTATTCATCCATTCATGTAGAGGGTTATTCATCCATTCATGTAGAGGGTTATTCATCCATTCATGTAGAGGGTTAATCCCTGAGGTGTTACAGTTAAGAGTCTCTGTCAAAGAGCAGCGCCTGCAGCGCTCTGGTCCCGGGGCCATTCCCTCCCCTGTGAGCAGCGCTCTGGTCCCGGGGCCATTCCCTCCCCTGTGAGCAGCGCTCTGGTCCCGAGGCCATCCTCTCCCCTGTGAGCAGCGCTCTGGTCCCGAGGCCATTCCCTCCCCTGTGAGCAGCGCTCTGGTCCAGAGGCCATTCCCTCCCCTGTGAGCAGCGCTCCTCTGGGCCGGCTGCTTTAGCGGGGGCGGGCGAGGGGGCGCGGGGGCCCTGTCCCAGGAGGCAGGCTCACACAGGGGTTAAGGAGGCGGAGATTTAGGGGCTCCAGGGGCCTCCTCTTTGCGGTCGCCGGAGACAGAAGGGGAAGCCTCTTATTTGGGACGGAGCGGTCCCCTCCCTCTGCGGTCAGGGTTCTGGCTGATGATGCTGCTGCTGTTTGTGCCCCCCCGACACCCCCACAATTACCCCAGCCTTACGCTGACCTGTATACGGGCCACGGCCCCTTAAGTGGTTTTGACTGTGTAAATACGCATGCATGCATCTGCGCGCTCCTGCCCATGCGCTCTCACATGTGAACAGGCCTCGTGGAAAGCAGACATAAACAGTAGGGTATCGGGTCCGGAGATCTAAATGGGTTTAGTCTGAGTTTATTTTTCGCCGGCGTTTTTCGGAATAATGGCGAGAGCAGGGACACCGCTCCTCGCCGCCCACGCCGGGCCGCTCCCGTCCGCCGCTCCGTCGCCCTACACACCGTCCCATGCACCGTGTGTGTGTGTGTGTACGGTACGCGCTCAGAGTACACGCATTCTTCTTTTACGCACCTACCGTACGCACAGTCCACCTGATGTGCAGTAGGCATGTCTCTGTACTGGGGTCTACATCAGTGGTGTTCAGACTTACCCAAATGGCCGGTGTGGGTGCAGGTTTTGGTTTTACTTACCAATGTATTGATTGAAGACCGTGATTTAGTTAGCCATTTGAGTCCGGTGTCGTAATGCTGGGCTAAAGCAAAAACCTGCAGCCACCTCGGCCCTTTTTCAGAAAAGATTGGACACCCCTGGTCTACACCCCTGCCCAACCCTGTTCCTGGAGATCTACCATCCTGCATGTTTTCACTTTGAATAAAAACCTCAACAGCTAGAACAACAGTCTTGTTGAACTCCTAATTAGTAGAGTCAGATGTGTCAAATTAGGGTTGAAAATGAAAACCTACAGGATGGTAGATCTCCAGGAACAGGGCTAGAAACCACAGACTTAGAGTCTGCACTCTGGTTGGAGCACAGGCAGTGTGTCCATCTATGCTGAATCTACACAGTCAGCCTAACACACTGCAAGGAACATGAAACCCTGGGAAAAATGAAACGGAGAGGAAGAGGAACGTGTGTTAGAAAGCAGGCCCCAGCCATGACCCACGGAACCTCCACAGGCCCCTCAGGGCCCGGCTCTGCCCGATCGGGGCCCAGCTGCCGACGGAACCGGCCCTGCCGACGGAACCGGCCCGGCCCACGCGCGCTTCCCGTCTGGCCGCCGCTCAGGAAAGCTTTCAGCTCATTGGCTGCGGCTCTGCTTTGTGCTCATTGGCTGCGACTCTGAGCTCGGCACCCTGGAGCTCAGCCCTGAGTGATCAGGTGTTGGGAGCAGGAGCTGCCTGGCTGCGTGGCCCTTTAAAGGCATAACCAGGGCCAGACCGGAGGTGGAAAATACACGCTCAGGAAGTGAGAGTCCTCCCGAGCGTTTTGTTCCAATCACCTGGATTCTCTAATTAGAAAAATTCTTCTGCCAGGTGGCGGAACTAATTAGCGAGAGCAGCTGGCGGGGTTCGCGGGCGGGAGAGGCGCACGGCGGGACTCTTACTCTCTGACCCCCGGCCCTCCCGCCCCCGCGGGCGAGCTCGGCCGTTTCGGGACTCCTTTTCCCTGTTCCGTCTCTTCTCCGCGGGCTCGGGGAAACGCCGCCCCGATGGGGTCACGGGCGTCGCTTCCTGGAACTGGGCGGGAGGCCGGCTGTCGCGTCCCATAATGCCGCGCTGTAACTCACCAATTACGGCGACGGATTGCGCGCCTTGTTTTTTTTTTTTTTTGCCGTGGCGACTGCGGGATGGGCTTTCTGGGATGCCATAACATGAATCATTAAACGCTATGAAGCCTCACTGCCTTGGTTATTTTCACATCTGTTCTGAACAGGGAGAGAAAGGGGGAGGAGAGAGGGAGAGAGAGAGCGAGAGAGAGATGAGTGAAACAGGTTTTCCCGATCGAGTCAGACGGTCTTGGAAAGCCGATCCGGGTGATGCTGCCGGGACGGAATTCAGACGGCTCGCCGCGGCGACCGGGAACCAGTAACGCGCTTCTGCTCGCTGTAGCGTAGCAGCTAGCGCGGCTCCCCCGACGCGACCGCGCCAGAAAACCAGACCGCCTCTTCTCATCTGCGTGAAAAAGAAATAAAAAACATTATGCGCCTGCTGGGTGCTGCTGTGGGCCCGTCCTGTGTTTTCAGTCCTGTCGTAATAAAAGACAGGAAAACTCCGTTTTACGTTTGTTATATTTGTAACAGATTGTTCGTTCTCGTGCTGTTAATCTAACCGGGTCTGTCAGGGATTTTAAAGGGATTTTTTAATCTCCTCGCAGTCTTGTTAAAGTGCCCTTTATAAACAGTTTCTTTTTAGCCCGGTAACGGGCCGCGGTAAGGGTGGGTGGGAGGCTAATTAAAAGCTGACGTGCGCAGCATGTCTGACGAGTCAGATGGGAAAACATTGGCCTGTGCAAGATCACCTTAAACCTCCTTAAACCTGTAACAGGGAAATAAGCCTGTCCATAAAACGATCTGCGTTCTGTCAGTGTAATTTCATTTCTGTGACCGCCTTCCCCCCCTCCTCGCACAAATCCCGCTGATATGTGAACTACTGCCCGAATCTGGACCAAGGCCCCCACCCCTCCCACCCCAGGTGCCCAGGCTGGGTGTGTCTAACCTGGGCTGTGTTGTGCGCTCTGTCCCTGTGCAGGCAGATGAAGGACCAGACCAAGAAGGTGGCCAACCTGAAGCACAAGGAGCAGGTGGAGAAGAACAAGAACGCCCAGCTGATGGAGGAGGCCCGCAAGAGAGAGGACAACATCAACGAGAGCTCCCAGCAGGTAAAGGTAAGAGATGGGCCGCAGGGGGCGTTGTGGGTGGGGGGGGGGGCAGAATCAAGCGCCAGACTGGGGGAAACATCAGATTTTTGGGTGTCAAAAACTGGGTGTGCCTAGGACAGTCAGGAACACAGTGTTCTGTCGCCAGTGGCTATCAATGACTCAATCATTAAAAAATTTTAACCAACCATTGCGGTTGACTGTGAGGATCAAAAACCAACTGCGCTTGGTTCAAACATGTCATTGATAGCTCATTGTTGCTCCACCAATTACCCACTGTGGGGATTCTGAAGCCAATGAGAAGCCAGCCACAGGGCAGGCTTGCGGTGGTAGGTCAGTGGTCACTGGGTGTGGTGTACCTTCACAAGGACAGTGGTTTGGTTCTGTGCCGTGTCCTGCTGTAATCTGAGAGGCAGTGGAACGAGCCCTGCTTCCTGTGCTGTGCTGTTCTCACTTTTTACTGCGTCGTCCACACGTCCCGTCCTGCTTTATGTGTGTAATAAAGGGCTGTGTGGCCCAGCTCGCTGCTTTGATGTCTGATTCAGCTGCACACCAGAGAGCGACCCCAACACTGTCCATCAGACCCCAACACTGTCCATCAGACCTCAGCACTGTCCATCAGACCCCAGCACTGTCCATCAGACCCCAGCACTGTCCATCAGACCCCAACACTGTCCATCAGACCCCAACACTGTCCATCAGACCTCAGCACTGTCCATCAGACCCCAGCACTGTCCATCAGACCCCAGCACTGTCCATCAGACCCCAGCACTGTCCATCAGACCCCAACACTGTCCATCAGACCCCAACACTGTCCATCAGACCCCAGCACTGTCCATCAGACCCCAACACTGTCCATCAGGTAAAAGAGACGGTGCATTACAGACACTGGTGTGCATTCACACACACTCACACACACACACACACACACACGCACACACACACACACACACTCACTCAGTCACACACACACACACACTCACTCACACACACACACACACACACACACACACACACACACACTCACTCACTCACTCACACACACACACACACACACACACCCACACACACACACACTCACACACACACACACACACACCCACACACACACACACACCCACACACACACACACTCACACACACACACACCCACACACACACACACACACACACACTCACACACACACACACACACACACACACCCACACTCACACACACACACACACACACACACACACACAACCACACACACACTCACTCGCATGCACACATGCGCACGCATGCCCGCTCACTCGCTCGCTCGCTCACTCACTCCCACACACACACATGCACACGCCACGTTCTCACATTCTCACACACACACACACACACATGAATGCACAGAACCCCATGCACACTTACTTGCTCACACACACACACACACTCACGCTCGCTCGCTCATACGCACATGCTCACTCACTCACACACATGCCACACACACGAATGCACAGAAACCCGTGCATACTGCCTCTGTCCCTGGCTGCGTTTGGAAGCGAGAGAGCGGGCGGCATGCTAAGCAGCCTCTAACCGGTCTTGGCCGGTTCTGGCGCGGGCGAGGGGCAGGCGGCGACGGGGACAGGAAGCAGCAAAACCGTTGGAACAGGAACGGCACTGGTGATAACCTAATAGGCCTGGAAGCACTTCACAGCAAAGCCCCAGCTGAAGAAACAGCACCCCCCCACCCCCCCTCCCCCCCCAAACCGCACGGCAGCGGGACGGCAGCCGCGGCCTGGCCACAGAGCACCGGCGCGGGACGGGGTGGGGCAGGACGCGGCGGAAGCGGGCCCAAACCAGCGCAGGTTCTGAGGCCTGGCGCTCACAGCGGGCCTGTGTTGGGTTTGGCTGTGCCTGCAGGTCCAGCACCCCCAGATTGTGAGGGGGGGCATTGTGTCTTGTGTGTTAGACTCACAGCGCAAAAATAGAGACTTTTACAATGGGTGGAGTCCTCAGCATAATGCTACTGTACCACAGTGGGCCGCCATTGCTTTATTGTGGGTCTGTCGTTTCTCTCTCTGGTTTTCTCTCTCTTTCTCTTTCTCTTTCTCTTTCTGCCTCTCTCTTTCTCTCTCTCTCTCTCTGGCCCCTGTGCAGGCGTTGCGGTCGGGCTGAACTCGGGGCACAAGGGCAGGCTGGGGTCTGTACTGGGCTGGTCAGAGACAGACATCTGCCCCCCAATCGCCCCCCCCCCCCACCCCCCCACACTCCCCCCCCCCCCCCCAAAAACGGCTGCATCCGCTCCGTTCCCGGGACCGGGCTCAGGGGAGACCCTGCAGCCGGCGGAACCTGCCGCCCCGGCCAAAATCAGCAACCGGCCGCAGCCCGGGACCAGCAGCGGCTCGGCCCCCAGGCCCCGGGGCCTCAGCGTCCCGCTATCCACCCGAATAATCGCGGGGCTTTGGCACGTGAGCCGCCCGGACGTTACTGGACGTCCCCGGGGTGGGGGGGGGGAGGTTTCAGATCTGGACCAACGTGCAGAGCCCGTCTCCTGGGTGTCCGGGGCCGGGGAGGGAGGGGGGAGGAGCTAGGCGGAGGGGTGGGGATAAGGGGGGGTGGCTGTATTGTAATAATCCCCCTCTCCCTCATTTCCTGCTCTTCGGCGCTGGGATTAGCCGCGGCGAGGCGGCCGCTCTCCCCTTTCACTTAATTGAGGCGGGTTTTGGGGGGGAGAGCGCGGCGAGGGCGAGCGTGTGCTGCAGCTGCCGCTGTGGACTTTGGCTCGCCCCCCCCCCCCCCCGGGTCCGAGCGGACCCCCCGGCACCGGCTCCGTCGGGGGACACTCCGGACGGCCCGAGCCAAAACGATCCCTTTTAATGGATTAACCAAAGTTATGAAATAAAAATGATTTGACCGCCTGACGTCTGGTCCATGGGCCAGGGGAGGATGTGACGTTGTGCGCGTTTCTGTATGTCAGGCGGTGTGCAGTCAAGCGCACATCTTTTCCCAGGCCCTCATGCCTCTGGAAAGATTCTCTTCGCAGTAATATTTGACCCTGAGCCGTGGCTGTCCATAAAAGCCCCCCCTCCCCCCCCCCCCCCCCCCCCCCCCACTGCATTAAAGGGGCTGCAGAGTTTATGTACTTCCACATTTCTTTAAGCTGAGTGACATTTTCCGCCCTCCTCAGAGCTCCTCTGACATCCGATATTTGCACGTGTGGAGTGAATTGTAATCCTCTCCCCTCACCCCCCCACCGCGCCCCCCCCACGACTGGGACAGATTGAATATCGACAGGTTGATGAAATCAGCGGTTTTGAGCGGCTGCAGGGCGGGATGGATGGATGGAGGGAGGGAGGGAGGGAGGGAGAGGGGGAGGGCAGACGGAGGAGCAGTGCCTGCGGAAAAAGGCAGGACAGTAAAGCGGGGCAGTAAATACCTGTTTTTATGGCGTCGGTTTGAGCCCCCGCGCCTGCACTGTGCGGTCGCTCAGATGGAGCCTGGGCCTCCTTGTCTCCCAGCATGCCCTGGGGGGGGGTGGGGGGGCTCAGCGTCGGCCCACCGCGGGCTTCATGCGGCCCTCACTGAGCCGTCCGCAGGGCTGGCCTCCCCCTCGGACACCTGTCCCGAGGCCAAATATGACTCTGTGCGGAAGGGAATGACAGACAGACAGACGGACAGGGCAGCTAACAAATGCCACTAAATCACTAATGGTGTGACCATGTGCTCACTTATGGATTTATATTGTTTTACTATTTTTATTTATAGTAAATTACACAGCTACTTTATACAGACTGCCTATTATACAGCAAGATATAGGCCTATGCTAAAGAAATTCAGGTTAAGCCAATTGTAGTGTCCCAGCAGAGATTTGAACCTGCAATCTCCATTGCAGGCCCAGTTCCCTGACTCTACTTGTGCCTCAGTCATATACGACAAGGCAATCATTTGTTTCTCTTACTGTATAAATCGGTACAAGGGGATCTTTGGAGACGCAGTGCGGTTTGCGTCAGATGCCCGTCAGAGCGGCGCTTGATGTTTTATAAGCTGCAGGTGTCTGCGCAGCGGCGCGTTCCCACGTGCTCACAGACGACGGCGGCTCGGCGGAGGAGACGGCTCCGTCTTTGGCGTTCGCCCAAGCCCGTCGCCAGATGTGAGGAGGCGTGCCAGCGTTTACCCGGAGCCCGCGGAGGGGTGCGTGCGTGAGGGAGGCGACCCGGTCTGGACCGAGATTAGAGGTTCCAGCCCCCCCCCCCCCCCACGCACGCGGCCCTGGCAGGTGATGGAGACGCGCTGGGCCTAATGAAGCCCAGGGCCCCGGGGAGCGGTTCGAGCGCTTTACGGCTCTTAATGGCGGTATAAAAAGCCGAGCGGAAGCCTTTCATTGCTCTCGAGGTGCCCGGCGCTTTTATGTCGGGCGTGCGGGACCGCTCCTCCTCCAGGGAACAGAAGGCCGCTTCCCCTTTTCTTTCTTTCTTTCTTTCTCTCTCTCTTTCTTCTTCGCAAATGCCATTCAGGAGACCTGCCGTGAGGGCTTGGCCTCCAGATCGTCCGCTGCCCATTAGCCCGCTATAGTTAGCTCAGAGTAATGGCTCAATCCCGGACGCTGCGCCAGCATGCAGACGCTGGTAACTGTTACACGGAACTGACAGGAATGTTTCGGGCTGGGTTTCGTCTGGCATGCCATGGTTTAGATTAGACTTACGCCGAACATTGGAAAAATATGTAGCTTTGAAAGAGGTCGATAATGCATCTTTGTGCTGTTCCCTACTGCACAGCTGAACCCAGTCAGGATTAGAACTGTGTGTGTGTGTGTGTGTGTGTGTGTGTGTGAAAGGAGAGAAAGAGTGTATGCTTGAATGCGTGTGTAAGGAGGATGTGAACAGACAGGTCTTTTGCCCAAAACCGCTTTCAAAGGAAAAAAACAGTGAGGCGTCCGTCACTATTCCAGAGCAGAGCTTGCAGGTGGGTGGAGCTAAAGTAGAGTGGTAGCCTGTGGCGATGGGGGCGGAGCTAAAGTGACCAGTGGCCTATGGGGATTGGGGCAGAGCTGAAGGAGACCTATGGGGATGGACATCGTGCAGCGCTGGTGTAGGTGTAGGTGAAGGCTGTTTCCTAGAATTTGCAACAGGGCTGCCATTTTGCCATGTGGCTGCATGTTCTTCCACAGGAAGCCCTGAGCCTTATGCTCTGACTTCGGCCATCTGATGTCTATTTGTCACATTCTCCACCCCCCTCCTGCCTCTCTCCTCTCTTGCCTGTGGGGTATTTTGAAACTGGCTGAATGGCAAAGTGTTTGTTGTTAAGGCCGGAGCTATGTAGCAGATCCCTTTTGATGATAATGCTTCGCTAACAGAAACAAGCCCCCGCCCTCTTCCCTTCTCCACCCGAAGCCTTCCCTGGTCCACGAGGGGGTGGCGTTTATCTGCTTTGATGTGAAATACTCACCCCCCCCCCCCTTCATATCCACCTGGAAGACTGAAGCGGTTGAAGAGTGTGAGGTAGAGAGGAGAGTTATGATTTCCTTGCTCAGGGGACTGTGGAGGTAAAGTGGTATTGACAGGAGTATCTTTATGACGGGCCCAATGCAGTAATGGGTGAACGTCTCTGAGGTCATTAACACTGTATTAATCTTGGAGATGAATCCATTACAGGGACTTCAGTGGACTGGCCTGCGCTCCGCATAGGGGAAACGGCTTGGGGAGAACACTGCTGGTCATGTGATTTGTAATGATTTCAGTGGGCCCATCAGCGCTAATGGCTTTGCACTGTAACAACACACAACGCTACAAAGCACCTTGACAGTGAGGTCTTCTGCATTTCTCTCCAACCGACAAGCAACTACTGGAACAAAGATGCCCCGCTGACACGAAACGTTCTCCCAACGTTTCTGCAGTGTAGTGGCAATGTTGTAAGGTTGACGGAACATTCCGGTGAGAAGGTGTTGTGCTAGCTGGGTAGCCTGCTGTGAAAGCGGTGTTTAGTGAGGTCAGAGATTGGAGTAAAGCAAACACTGCGCTCGGTGTTCATCTGCAGTTACCGAGCGCCTCGGGGCCCAGTGCTCTACTCTCTGGCGTGCTCTTGAAGAAATCGTAATGGGCTTGACTTGAAATGAAAACTTTTCACAGTCGTCTTTGTGTGCTCAACCCCCCCAGCCTGTGTTATTGACGGCGGAAACAGATTGGCGAATGTGGACGCATTTGATGTGGCAACGTTGTCTTTCAGCTTTCATGCCCTCCTCATTTTCATTGGTGGGAGAAAAATGATTGATCTGTCCCCAAGCCCCGCCCATTTGCCTTTGTAAATTTAGTCCTTAAAGATGTTGCATGTGAACAGGCTTTCATGGGGTTTATTTGTAGTCTGGGACAATTGATCATTTTATTATTTCATTTTTTTGTCTTCTTAAAAGGAACTTTGAAGGCGATTAGACGGCACTGATTTTATTTGGCTCTGTGGGAGGAGGGGAGTCCGGGGCGGGGCCGTGGCGCTGGCCGGTGGCGGATTCGATGCGGGCGGGAATGGGAACCAGATCCGGGGTTCCGGATCACAGAGAGCGGGAATCACATCCGCATGCTCCCTCCGGAACCTCGCTCCGGCGTCCCCCCCCCCTAACGGACGCCCCGCGGGCTGCGCTCCTCTCCCGTGCCGGGCCGCCTTTCGTTTGTCGTTTCGTTTGATGTTTCGCTTACAGTTGGGCGTCCTCGCCCGCGTGTCACGCTCCTGCTGTCCAGTTCCGTTTCTAACATTTAAAGAAATTTCAGTTCATAAACAGTTCTTCTTTTCCTGCCCTAAGGAAGGCAGGGGTGAGCACTCGCCCGTTAAAAGCCTCAGCCCTCTGTGTGACGCCGTTCTGAGGGGTGTCTGTGGACCCCCGCTCTTTCACTGATGGCCCAGCGTGGAGTGGAGAGCTGCAGCAGCTCCACATGGTGCTCAATTTAAAGGCTTTTCTGCAGCTCTGTACATGGAGACTGGGTCTGTGCGTTACCCTGTAGAGTCACCGCCCCTGGGGTGGACTGGCAGGGGTGGGGGTGGGGTGGGGGGGGGGGGGGCAGTAGCTCTGCCTGGATCTGTTAGGTTTTTGGAGGTCAGTTAATTAATTAATCAATCAATCAAATAGTCTGTCAATCAGAAACTATTTGTTACTGTGAATCCATTTGTAGTTTTGTCATAAAGCACAAGAAATGTTTTCCAGAGGGAAATGAAAGCACTGAAAATCAGGGTCAGTTGAGAGGGGGAAGGAGAATGATTCCCTGATTCTGGGAAGATGTGATCACACCGTATGGAATGGAGGGAGGAGCCCTTTCCCCCTCTTCATGTCACTGGCCACATGCCCATGGTGTCGACTACACAGAGGTGTGCAAATGAGCATTCAGCATGTCCCCTCTACAGGACTAAATGTGCCACCTGCGTTCCCTCAGCTAGTCTCACGGGTGTGTTTGTGTAGACTGGAGCGATGCTAATGCAAGCCCAGCTAGCAGCTCCTTCATCTTTTCTACAAGACGCACTTAATTAGCAAACAAGCCTATGTGCGCATGTGCTGGCACACACACACACACACACACACACGCACACACACACAGCCCGCATCCACACACATACGCGCACACACCACATGCTGTACATACACAAACCATCAAAGGGCGTCGCCTGCACCTCCTCATCTAAAAAAAAAAAAACCCAACAAAAAAATGGATTGATTTGTGGGTAGATGTATGATGTGTTTATGGAGTATGGTAATGCATCTTGTGCTCCCTGGACACACAAAACAGCAAACAAAAGCAATGGGGGGGCAGATCTCCAGTGAGTGTCAGCTGTGGCAGGTTTGTACAGACACCCACAGGCTCATCTCTTAATTGAGCCCCAGAGCCTGGGGTGGTCAGCAGCCGCCTCTCCACATCAGCGAGCATCTGCCTTCGATTAGGACCCCCCTCACCCCCGAGGTGTCCCTGTCTATCGCCCGCGTGGTTTTGGCGCGCGAGGCACCGCCGTAATGAGACATCAGCCAAACAGAAAGGATTACTGTCGCTTTAAATCAGGCCCAAGCGATTGCGGTCTGCACTGAGAAAGCTGAGCTACACGGAGGGGATGGATGAATCAGGAGAGAGGGAAAAAAAGAACCGAATTAGAATAAAACTGAGCTTTTTTTCCCAGCTCGCCACAAGCCATACTGTCCGACTTCACCCTTCACCTCCTCGTGCCCCAAACTTCCAGTAAGTGCTGACTTCAGTGGCAGAAATATGCTGTTTTATTTGGGACAGATGCTCTGCTCCGCGCAGACGTTTCTGAAACGGGGGAAAAGGGGCGGAGTTTGGCGGCGTGGCGTTCCTGAGGAAGATGAGCGGAGGCCGACGCGTGCTTCATGTGGTCCGGTTTGTCACTCGGCTCTGTATTCGGGGAGACGGGTTACGGCTGATGTCTGCTTCAGTCTGAGACTGTGGCTACCCAAACGAACCCCCGCTGTCAGAAGTGTCAGGTTTTTCTAAATGGTGAGAACATGAATGTGCGTGTCTGTGTGTCTGTGTGGGTGTGTGTGTGTCGGTGTGTGTGTGTCTGTGTGTGTGTGTGTGTGTGTGTGTGTATGTGTGTGTCTGTGTGTGTGTGTGTGTGTGTGTGTGTGACAGAGAGAAGGATACGCTCTAGTGTGTGTGGGTGTGTGTGTGTGTGTGGGTCTGTGTGTGTGTGTGTGACAGAGGGAGGGCTACGCTGTAGTGCGTGTGGGTGTGTGAAGGAACCCCCTTCTGTTAGAAGTGTCAGGTTTTTGTACGGGGTTTTAAACAGATCAGGAAATGAAAGGTGAATGTAGCGCCAGATCTGTGCTGTGAGAGGACGACAGTCCTGCTGTCTGTACTCTCCCTCTCTGGGTGCTGCTGCCGTGGCTCTGCGGAGCTGCTGCCCCTAGGCAGTGTTGCCATGGTAAAGACTCTGTACCAGGCTGTGGGGCTCACCCACACTGGGGCACCCTGCCGTCCGTCTGACCGCTGTGGGCGGGGCTTAGGCTCCAGAGCGTCCTGCAGCGCTGTCCGTCATTGTCGCTCATGTCAGCCTCGCCCTCCCTGCGCGAGTGGCGATGCCCCCTCTATAGAGCGGCTCAGAGCCACGGGCCCAGCACAGTGCAGTCAGCAGGGGAACGGAGGGGCAGCCGCGTTTCTGTGGCAACGCGCAGCAGTACGGAATCGGCTCGTTTGATTCTAAACACCTATTGGTTTTCCAAAAATAATGATTTATTCATGTTTAGCGTTTGCGTTTTGTTTTTTTCCCACCTTTTTCTTTCCACGGCAAATGTTTCCGCCCCCGGCATCTCCTCACTGCGGGCCGTGCGTTCGCTTGCAGCGGATAATGAGCAGACGAAAATTAAAACGAACGCTCGGCTCGCACCTCGGGGCATGTAAAGGAATATAAGCGCCGCGCGGCGGCGGCAGGAAACGCCGTTTTACGCCTCTCTTCCCGCTCCGGGTTTGAGTAGCGCCGCGCGTTCTCGTTTTGAGTGACTGGGCGTCGGCCAGCGGGAGCAGCAGGTGAATCACCAGCGCGGTGTGAGCGGTTTGGGCGTGCGTAAGCGCTTACGCTGGGGCTGTTTCTAATGCCCCCCTCCCACCCCTCCCAACACCACCACCGTCGCCCTGCTGCGGATGACACTTTGCGGTCGTCTGGACGAGTGTTAAGTCCTGAACACGGTGTCTAAGTGGCGCATGTGTTCTGAATAAACTGCCTAACGTTGCCAACATTCCGTGTGGTTTTCGTTTGATGTTTTCGGTTTGTTTGTCATATCGTCTTTCGGTGCTGTGGTCCTTCTTCCAATTTGAGGCCTGTCATTGTGTGTGCATCTCCAGACCCCCTCCACCTCCCCCTCCTCCTCCTCCCAAACCCCCCAGTTTCAATGGACGTGTACAGAAAACCAGCCTCTGAGGCGTCAGGCGTGCTCACTCTCCTGCGTCCTTGTTTCTCTCCGTCCCAGGATTCCTTGCGGCATAAGGACGACCGCATCGAGGAGCTGGAGGAGGCGCTGCGGGAGAGCGTGCAGATCACGGCCGAGCGGGAGATGGTCCTGGCTCAGGAGGAGGCCGCTCGCACGCACGCCGAGAAGCAGGTGAGCGCCCCGCCCCGCCCCGCCCGGGCCCCGCCCACCTCGTCCGCCCATCTGTCCTCCCGTCTCTCCGTCCCTCCTTCCCCTCCTGCACTGACCTGAGGCCCCTGGGGGCCACCGTGCTGGAGTAAGGGTACTCCGCTGGGTCTGAAGACAGGAACTCACTACTGACTGCAAATCCCTTTGAACATCAACTTCTCACTCAGAGTCAAATTAGCACAGATCCAGGCTCTGCTGGCCACAAGCTGTACTGAGCGAACGTGAGGAATTCATTAAAGCCTGACTCACTGCTTACTATGCAACCAGAATTATATTTCTGATTGTATATAGAGAACAGAAACTGTGATGACAGGTAGTAAAAGAACACACTGCAGAGCCTTTCTGTGTGACTTCAGCCCTTTGAGGAGCCTACGTGCTGAAGCTTTGAGTGAAGGTTTGTCTTTAGCGCTGTAAGAGTGCACAATGCGGCCCTTCTCCCGCGCCGTGGCCACGGCTGCTCGGAATATACACGGCCGACATTTCGCTTCAAACTGTCCAGGCCCGAAATCGCCGCTGACAGATCTTGTTTTTTTTACTGCAGTACACGGACAGTTTAGAGTCGGTGGCGTGGGTTTGGCCCGGGTTTACGGAGCTAATTCAGACCGAAGCCGACGCTCGCTCGCACGCATGCACGCGGTGACGCTCGGAAAAAGGCGGGCCCGTCACGGTGGCGGTGCGGGCGAGCGTCGCCGTGCCAACCCCAACCCCCGAGCCCCTGGAGCCGGTTCCTCTGGCGCGAGCCGGCCGAGAGTTTGTGTCTCCAGTCAGTCTTCATCATGCAAGATAAACAGATACGAGCCCGTGAAACAACTGGGTTTTTCCATTCCCTTTCTGAATGGCGAATTTGAGAAATCACCAGTGTTTTTTAAGTAGGGGGGAGAAAAGCCTCCGTGTCCTGTGCGGTGTAATTCCGCGAAGACTTGTGTGCTGGTAATGCATCGCCAGGGATTATTAAACACAGCACAGCTGCATCTGTGAGAGCGCCAGCAGTTTAGATACCATCAAATCCAAATAATTCCCTTGAATTAAATCTTTTTCATATGAACTGATGAAATAAATAGAGACGAGGTTCAGAAGTTTCCGGACTGTTTGCTTGGACGCGTCGGTTCTCACGCTGGCCCGGGCTCTTGGAAGCCCTTGTTCCTGTCATTCTAAATCCAAATAAAACTCCCTTTAATAGTCGGCTTTTAATGATTTGTTTGTGCGTGTCGAGGGCCTGGAGTTTGTTGCCGTGGCTGCGATGCCCCAGGACCGCCGCACTGTCGGGTGATGCGACCGCGCGTTCATGAACCGTCTGGGTCTGGCCGTCTGTCTGTCTGGGGCCCCGGACCCATGTCTGCCCGGGCTGACCCCTTTGAGGGTCCCCTGGGCCTTCTTTATTTGAGGGGCCCTTTGCAAGCCAATGGTGGTCCCTAAGCTTGAAGGTGGAACTTGGGGCTCAGGGGGGAAACGGACTCGTCCAGAACCGGGGTCATTTTTCCCTTGTCCCGTTTCGTTCCGTTCCGTGCGGTCCGAGAGGGTCTACACGGCCCTGCTCCCTCTTAATTAGGCAGACCCCCCTGTAGGAACCACAGCCAGGACTGCGCTTAAATCAGCCCGGCTGGAGGCGGCCGTTAAAATGATTCAGGGTACCGAGAGGGAAGGAAGTCAGCGTCCCTCCCTGCTCCGTTCATCACCCTGTGACATCACAAAGCATAGGGGGTGGAGCCCAGCTGTCTCGTGAGGGCGGAGCTTCCGGAGGGATCCCAGAAGATCAGGCCTGTCAGCCAAAACGCGTCCTGGTTTCTCTTCATTGTGGAAGAAGAGCATGTGAATGTGGGAGGGAACAGTGTTACTGTAGAACAGCTTTCCTTTGAAACTTTTCCTCATCCTGTGTGTGGGTAAAATTTCTCCCCTTCTGTAATACTGGCAAAAACATGCCCTCTTTGTGTCATTGACAAAGGCACCAGACAACAGGGATTCTTTAAGGTCTTCGAAAGAAACATAGGTATAATTTTACAACAGAAAAAAGCGAGGTCAGGTTTGTTGTAGCTGGCATCAGTGCGCTGTGAGCGCGGTGCTCCGTCTCGGCCCTCCGTGAGCGCCGCGGGCGCGTCACTGCCGACGAGAGCGCTAATCATTCCCACGCCGCCGCCGCCATCAGCGCTCCACCTCCGCCAGCCCATCCTCTTTCATCTGCCCATCTGCTCTCAATTCACCCTGATTGCGCTCCCCCCCCCCCCCCGCTCTCTCTTCCCCCCCCCCCCTCTCTTCCCTTCATCATCGGCGCTGTGTGTCCTCCGCGCAGTCCGGACTCATTCCGGTCTCCGCGCGAAAAGCCCGTCGTCAGCGCGTAGCCACGTAACGCCACGAGGCAGCGGGGGGGGGGGGGGGCGGCGAGCCCGAGGGCGCCGTGGGCGCCGTCAGCTGAAACGCCAGCGGCAGTCGCGTCGGCCATTTTGTGCGTCTCTGATGTGGTCTGTCGAGTCTGGACGTGTGGTCCACTGCAGCCGTCTGCGTGTCCCTCAGTTGCCCCCTCTCTGCCCCCCCCCCCTCCCCCTACACCGCACACCCGCTCTCTGGGCTGAGAACCCAGCCGAACAGCGCCACCCTCTGTCCGTATGGAGCCAGCGGTATTCTCCCCTCACCACACCTGCCTGGACCAATACGCTCGAGCCGCTCTGTGGTCTCTCTCTCTCTCTCTCTCTCTCTCTCTCTCTCTCTCTCTCTCTCTCTCTCTCTCTCTCTCTCTCTCTCTCTCTCTCTCTCTCTCTCTCTCTCTCTCTCTCTCTCTCTCTCTCTCTCTCTCTCTCTCTCTCTCTCTCTCTCTCTCTCTCTCTCTCTCTCTCTCTCTCTCTCTCTCTCTCTCTCTCTCTCTCTCTCTCTCTCTCTCTCTGTTGCACGCTGGGTTCCGACCGCAGTCTGACCCTCAGAACCTCCTTCAAAGCAGAGGTCCTGTCAGAAGCCAGCAGAACAAAGGCTTTTGTTCTGGTTAGGGGTGCATTAGGGGGGTCTCCTCACGGCGAACCATCCCGTGAACACCGCGCTCCGCGCCCCTGCAGGGGGCCGGCCTGTTAAAAGGGCGAGAGCGGGGCGTAGCAGAGTTTCCGTTCCGCGCGCGGCGCGGCGGAGAGAGACCGGACCATGTGACACGGCGCATTCAGACGCGCGGCTGGCGTGAAGCTGATGTATGGCGGGTGTGCGCAGACGCGACGCAGGCCGCCCGCGCGGGTCCAGTCAAAACGTTTGTCCAAGACCGCACGAAAACACACGTCCCGCTCCAGACATGATTCACTGGCCAAATGACATGTTTTATAACATTCCCCGCGGGCACCCAACCAAAGAAAGCCTCCCCGAGTCTGACGGACAGGAGGGGGGGGGCAGCTCGTCTGTACCCCCGTGTCCCGTCCAGTCGCGTCCCGTCCTGAACCTTCCTCAACCTCCCTCCTCACGCTCCTCACGCCATCCTCTTCGTCGCCCCTCCTCCTCCTCCTCTGTTGTCACGGCGTCTCCAGGGAAACCCGCCCCCGCGTCCGGCCCCACCCCGTCCTCTCTGCCCGTCCTCTCTGCCCCCAATTTTCGCGGCCTGTTTGGGGAATTGCTTCAGTCTTCTCCTTCTTCTGCTTCTTCTGTTTATTTTGTCTGTTTTGATTTTATATAATTTTTCTCTTCTCTATTTCTTCTCTGTCACCTCTCTGCTACTCACTGCCTGTCTGAAGCACTTACATGAACCACTGCATGACTCCAACCACGCGGGCTTTAAGTGGTTCAAGGTATGAAATGGTTAATCCTCGTCTTTGGTTTGTAATGATTATTTTTCATTGCGTCTGACTTTCCTCAGCCAAAATACATATTGCTTTCGTGCATTTTTCTGCGTTTTTCACCATTTAGTTTTTTTTTTTTTTTTTTTTGGAGGGCGGGGGTGGGGGTGCATGTCATTGCATCATGCTCACCATGGCTTTCATTTTATTGCTGTTTTATGTTTCCCTTTTAAAAAAACAAAACAAAAAAACACAATTTCTCATTTTCCTGTCGGGACGACGTGCGGAGCCTGAAGCACGCTGAACCTCGGGGGGGTTCCAACGCTTCATTGTTCTGCTGAAGAATGAATCCTGGTGGAGGTTCATCCATCGGGGAACAGTCACCCTGAAAGGTGTCCTGACTGCCTGAACCAGACAGCTTGAAAGGCCTCTCACCTGCGTCTCCCTCCCTTTGCGCCGAGCCTTTGAAGACTCCTCCTTCTGTAAATACGCTGCCGGGAGACGTGCCCTGAATGGGAGATCTCGAGCAGCCAGGCTCATCCTTCTTTCCCTCCCAACAGTGACGGTGAGAAGGCACAAACAAGCGTGCGGGGAAATGGAAGAGTGTAGTGGGACGAGCGGGAGTCGAGCGCGTGCGGTGCTGTTCCTTTCCGCCGATCTGGTGACAGTGCGGGATCCGGCCTATTCCGCTCCTGCGCTGATGGATGTATGTTTTCTGGCCTTTGTGTCGGAGGCTTTCCTGTCACCACTAAAATGAGTTTTTTTACGGTCCAAGAGATTAACTTACAAATATTAGTTTAGCTGCATTCCGTCACTTGAACTTCCCTTCCTTTTTTAGAGCAATGGGGTTTGCAGTTCAAACCCCAAAACTCCAGGGGGCGGTGTGACAAGCCGCTCTCACTGTCATCGTGCTGAGTGAGGCCTGTAGGCCCATAATCTGAAATGCGCTCCCACCATGGAAACTAGTAAGGCTGGAAAAAATAAAACGGTCCTTATTGCCGCTGCTCTTTCTCAAGAGTGTGTATTTGAGACCTCATCAATAACTGCCTGCGTTGAATAATAAAACAGAGGCATAAAACTGTTAATACGCTCCAAAATAAATGATATTGCCCAAGGCCCCCGGCACCCGAAACGCAACGCGAAGCAGAGCCCGGCTGTGTTGAGATTGGCTACAAGGCCTTCCCCCTCTCGCGAAGGAGGCCGCTGTTTTGGCAGTTGCACTCTCACCCCAAAGAACAGAGAGGGAAGGGAGAGCAGAAAACAGCGTGTGTGCCGCTGCATTAAGCAGCTTTATTAGGGCTCTGTGCAAGCCTGCGGAGGCCCGAGCAGCTCTCCTGTTCCTGCGAGGCGGTGATTACAGCACTGACTGGGGAGAGAGAGAGGGAGAGGGAGAGGGAGGGAGAGGGAGAGAGAGAGAGGCACGAACCCAGCCTTCCCGCCGCTCGGCCCCACATGACCTCTCCTCCAGGCCGCTCCTCCTCCTCCTCCTCGCATCCTCCCGTTTTCCCCCCGGCTCGGCCCTGCAGGAGTCGCGCCGGACGGGCTCCGCAGCTCCCAGAATCCTCTGCTGCCGCGACCACGAAGGACCCCCCCGAGAGGCCTGTGGGTCGGGCGCGTTCCCGCCATCTGCTTATGCCGTTTAGCGTCGCTATGGTAGCGCCGCACACCGCACTCCTCTCCCGGTATTTCATCCGGATGAAGAAAGAAAGGGCTCGTCTTTTTGTTAGAGTTTTACCCCCGACATTCTTTTCCAAAAGATGTAATTGCAGCAGTTACATTTTGTTCTCATTGCCATTCATTCCATTTTGAACGTCTTTTTTTTTTTTTTGAACTGCCATTTTGGATGAATTGGGTTTTTTTGTGTTTTTCGGTGTTTGTGGTTGCTCTTTTACTATATGAATGTGCTTACCATTTCCTGTCTCTCTTTCCGTTCCTGCTTTCACAGCACAAGGAGGCAAGTATCTGCAGCACAGCTGAAACTCTCTCTTTCTCTCCTCCTCATTTGCTTTCATCTTTTCTCCCTCTTTTTCGTTTAGCCTCTCTGCTCTGCCATCCAGCTCTCTGCTTCTCTTCCCCGGTTTAAGGGCCTGGTTTGCGCGCAGGGCAAGCAGTCAAAGCATTCAAACTCGCGACTCTGTCAGTAGGGCAGGGCAGGTCCACCTGACCTTAAGGACCTCTCTTCTAATGGAGCATCATCAGACGGTCGTCCACTGAAGTGCCTGATACTTTTTTCTTTTTTACCCGTTGTCGAGTAACCATGTTATAGTTCAGGTTTGATGGTGTGATCAGTGTCTGAGGTTTTTTTTCTCACCTGAGAGAAAAGGAAACGTGGAGCTCAGCTCACAGCTCCAGAAACGTCTGCTGTTGAAAGAAAATGCTGCTGCTCTCTAGGACTCAGAAACCTTTAGTTGCCTTTGTATGAAAAAGTGTTTTTTACATTGATTAAGGGAGCTGGTGCTGGAGGGAATTTTCTTCCTGAATCATGTTCTCTCTCATGGTAAGCAGTCAGTGTGCACCCAGACTGAAGAGGTGACTCATGGGTAAACGTTCCTGTAGGAGGCGAGGCATGTACCCCAGGGGTGCTGTACGCTCATGTATGGTCTGCATTGCTTGCTTCAGGTTCATGCTCGCACCAGTGATGTCACGTGCCATCTGTTTTTAGGCAGACTGAGCCACGTTCCTCTCGGCCTGGTGATGAATCAGAGATCGGCTTTCCTCCCCAGACAGACGTTTGGGTGTAAAAATCAGCCCTTAACGAACCTTAATGAGCGATTCCCGATTTCTATAAGCCTCCTGACCGGGTCCCCAGTCCTCTTCCAGTCAGCCTGCTGGAACCCGAGGCCATTTACAGGAAGACCACACTGCAGCACCCACCCCCCCCCCTCCTATCCCCCACCCACCCCTGAGGCTGAAAGGAGCTTTAGTCACCCAGCTGAAGTGCAGTGGTGATGTTATCTGCCCTGTGGCTCAGACAGTCACAGCAGCTCCCTGTGGTCCCTACATGCGGAGCTGATTAGCGTCCCGCAGCGCTCCCCGCCCCACACCTTCCCACTCTGCACCGCTCCACTCTCCACACAGATCCTCTGCTCCACACCTTCCCACTGTGCACCGCTCTACTCTCCACAAAGACCCTCTGCTCCACACCTTCCCACTGCGCACCGCTCCCCTCTCCACAAAGATCCTCTGCTCCACACCTTCCCACTCTGCACCGCTCCACTCTCCACACAGATCCTCTGCTCCACACCTTCCCACTCTGCACCGCTCCACTCTCCACAAAGATCCTCTGCTCCACACCTTCCCACTGCGCACCACTACTCTCCACAAAGATCCTGTGCTTCACACCTTCCCACTGTGCACCACTCCACTCTCCACAAAGATCCTCTGCTCCACACCTTCCACTGCGCACCGCTCCACTCTCCACAAAGATCCTCTGCTCCACACCTTCCCACTGTGCACCACTCCACTCTCCACAAAGATCCTCTGCTCCACACCTTCCACTGCGCACCGCTCTACTCTCCACAAAGATCCTCTGCTCCTCACCTTCCCACTGTGCACCACTCCACTCTCCACAAAGATCCTCTGCTCCACACCTTCCCACTGCGCACCGCTCTACTCTCCACAAAGATCCTCTGCTCCACACCTTCCCACTGCGCACCGCTCCACACCTTCCCACTGCGCACTGCTCCACTCTCCACAAAGATCCTCTGCTCCACACCTTCCCACTGCGCACCGCTCCACTCTCCACAAAGATCCTCTGCTCCACACCTTCCCACTGCGCACCGCTCCACTCTCCACAAAGATCCTCTGCTCCACACCTTCCCACTGCGCACCGCTCCACTCTCCACAAAGATCCTCTGCTCCACACCTTCCCACTGCGCACCGCTCCACTCTCCACAAAGATCCTCTGCTGTTCAGTGCTGAGAGATATTCTACACCATAGCCCTCTAACACTAAAGAGCCTCTATACCACTGTGCTCTGGTACCATAGAGCTTCTACACCTCAGCCCTTTTCACCACAGTGCTTACATAGACCCTCTATAACACAGTGTGGACCTTGACCCTCTATACCACAGTACTCTGATACTGTATATACCACAGTGCTAAGACAAATATTCTACACCATAGCATCGTATCCCTGTTTATGTGAGTGAATATGCTGCACTTCAGGTTTGCCTGAGCTTGGAGGGCGATGTCCTACACCCCACAGCTAGACCCCTATACTGCAAAACTCCACAGCACTCTACTCTATGAACACCAGTGGCTGTGCATTCATTGTGTGAATGTGGGGTGGTTCTCCACCTGATAAACTCTCCAGGATCAATAGAAGCACATCAGGCTAGCTGATATGCTGCCTACCATCTGTATGTGCAGAGTGAGTGGGGGGGGGAAAACTATACTGTAAGTGTTCAAGGTGCAGTGGCATTCGTCCTCATTCATATTAAGCTAGCAGTAGAGACCACCGTCGTAGTCACTGTCATGTACTGGGGTTACTGCCAGTCTGTTAGTTCTCATGCATACAGTATGTGTTAGCAGGCCGAAGCCATGTGTTGTGCAGGTGTTTACTGTAGGTGTTGTGGGGAATACGAATGCTGTGTAAGAGCTATTGGACTTTAGCAGTATGTAAAGTAGAGAGTTAAATGGAGGCTGACTGGTGTTAAATTGCCCATACTGTGCTGTCGGTGTTGTGTAGGAATGTTTTCCCACTGTGAGGAAAGCACTGCAGGACTTGTGCTCTGCAGCTGCAGTTAGATTCAGAGCCTTGAGTGTGTGTGTGTGTGTGTCTGTGTCCATCAGTCTCTGAGAGAGCATGTGTAAGTGTGTTGTTTCTGTGAGTATTTGGGAGTGTGTGTGTGCATGTACAGTATCTGTGTGAGTGCATGAGTGCTTGTGAATTTTTATATGAATGCATGTGTGCATCTGGCAGGGGGACAGTCACAGGTGAGACACAGCACAGGTGCAGAGACAGACGCCCTGCTCAGTCTAACAGGGCGCAGGGTACACAGTGAGCCGCTCTGACTCAGACCCTGTGCCGGCGTGCCCGCCTGGCTGCGTTTGGTGCCCCTCTGCCGGCCCCGCGCCGCACCCTGCGCCTCTCCCCGCGCCTCTGAGCGAAGCCCCGGGGGCTAATGACATCGAGCTGATCCTCTTAATCACCGCCGGCTCCACACAGGGATTACCCAGCATCTCAGGGGGCTCACACCCGCACACTCTCTCAGCTCACCACACAGGGATTACCCAGCATCTCAGGGAGCTCACACCCGCACACTCTCTCAGCTCTCCACACAGGGATTACCCAGCATCTCAGGGAGCTCACACCCGCACACTCTCTCAGGCTCTGCACAAGGCCCGCACCGGTAAGTGGGGTCCGCATGCTTATTTAGTGCCGTTATAATCCCTCACTTAAATATAACGCGTTGGAGAAGTGGTGAGAGGAAGGGAGGAGGGGGGGGGAGGGGGAGGGGGGCGGTTTGGCTGGCATCAATGTCAGTGGCAAGGTCGTCCCTGCCCTGCTCTGTGAGTGGAGCCTGTTTGCCCTTACTGAAGCAGAACGTAGCGAAGTGTCCTATGCTTTTCACAGCATGAGGATTTCACACAAGGGGTTCAGAGGGGGAAGGGCTGGGGGTTGAAGGTCACAGAGAAAGGTTGTCTTTTTGTATCTGCTTTAGTGTTTCCTCTGCTGTGGTGTAGAGCGGTCCGGGGTGTGTGAGTGTGTTTTCTGTGCTGTGGTGTAGAGCGGTCCTGGGTGTGTGAGTGTGTTTTCTGTGCTGTGGTGTAGAGCGGTCCTGGGTGTGAGAGTGTGTTTCCTCTGCTGTGGTGTAGAGCGATCTTTGGTGTGTGAGTGTGTTTTCTGTGCTGTGGTGTAGAACAGTCCTGGGTGTGAGAGTGTGTTTCCTCAGCTGTGGTGTAGAGCGGTCCCGGGTGTGTGAGTGTGTTTTCTGTGCTGTGGTGTAGAGCGGTCCTGGGTGTGAGAGTGTGTTTCCTGTGCTGTGGTGTAGAGCGGTCCTGGGTGTGTGAGTGTGTTTTCTGTGCTGTGGTGTAGAGCGGTCCTGGGTGTGTGAGTGTGTTTTCTGTGCTGTGGTGTAGAGCGGTCCTGGGTGTGAGAGTGTGTTTCCTCAGCTGTGGTGTAGAACAGTCCTGGGTGTGTGAGTGTGTTTCCTGTGCTGTGATGTAGAGCGGTCCTGTGTGTGTGTGTGTGTTTTCTGTGCTGTGGTGTAGAGCGACTCTGGGTGTGAGAGTGTGTTTCCTCAGCTGTGGTGTAGAGCGGTCTTTGGTGTGTGAGTGTGTTTTCTCCTTTGTGGTGTAGAGCGGTCCTGGGTGTGTGAGTGTGTTTTCTGTGCTGTGGTGTAGAGCGGTCTTTGGTGTGTGAGTGTGTTTTCTCCTTTGTGGTGTAGAGCGGTCCTGGGTGTGTGAGTGTGTTTTCTGTGCTGTGGTGTAGAGCGGTCTTTGGTGTGTGAGTGTGTTTTCTCCTTTGTGGTGTAGAGCGGTCCTGGGTGTGTGAGTGTGTTTTCTGTGCTGTGGTGTAGAGCGGTCTTTGGTGTGTGAGTGTGTTTTCTCCTTTGTGGTGTAGAGCGGTCCTGGGTGTGTGAGTGTGTTTTCTGTGCTGTGGTGTAGAGCGGTCTTTGGTGTGTGAGTGTGTTTTCTGTGCTGTGGTGTAGAGCGGTCCTGGGTGTGTGAGTGTGTTTTCTGTGCTGTGGTGTAGAGCGGTCTTTGGTGTGTGAGTGTGTTTTCTCCTTTGTGGTGTAGAGCGGTCCTGGGTGTGTGAGTGTGTTTTCTGTGCTGTGGTGTAGAGCGGTCTTTGGTGTGTGAGTGTGTTTTCTCCTTTGTGTTGTAGAGCGGTCCTGGGTGTGTGAGTGTGTTTTCTGTGCTGTGGTGTAGAGCGGTCTTTGGTGTGTGAGTGTGTTTTCTCCTTTGTGGTGTAGAGCGGTCCTGGGTGTGTGAGTGTGTTTTCTGTGCTGTGGTGTAGAGCGGTCTTTGGTGTGTGAGTGTGTTTTCTCCTTTGTGGTGTAGAGCGGTCCTGGGTGTGTGAGTGTGTTTCCTGTGCTGTGGTGTAGAGCGGTCCTGGGTGTGTGAGTGTGTTTTCTGTGCTGTGGTGTAGAACAGTCCTGGGTGTGAGAGTGTGTTTCCTGTGCTGTGGTGTAGAGCGGTCTTTGGTGTGTGAGTGTGTTTCCTGTGCTGTGGTGTAGAGCGGTCCTGGGTGTGTGAGTGTGTTTCCTGTGCTGTGGTGTAGAGCGGTCCTGGGTGTGTGAGTGTGTTTTCTGTGCTGTGGTGTAGAGCGGTCCTGGGTGTGTGAGTGTGTTTCCTGTGCTGTGGTGTAGAGCGGTCCTGCGTGTGTGAGTGTGTTTTCTCCTTTGTGATGTAGAGCGGTCCCGGGTGTGTGAGTGTGTTTTCTGTGCTGTGATGTAGAGCGGTCCTGCGTGTGTGAGTGTGTTTTCTCCTTTGTGATGTAGAGCGGTCCCGGGTGTGTGAGTGTGTGTTGTGTGCTGTGGTGTAGAGCGGTCCTGGGTGTGTGAGTGTGTTTCCTGTGCTGTGGTGTAGAGCGGTCCTGGGTGTGAGAGTGTGTTTTCAGTGCTGTGGTGTAGAGCGGTCCTGGGTGTGAGAGTGTGTTTCCTGTGCTGTGGTGTAGAACAGTCCTGGGTGTGTGAGTGTGTTTCCTGTGCTGTGGTGTAGAACAGTCCTGGGTGTGTGAGTGTGTTTTCTGTGCTGTGGTGTAGAGCGGTCCTGGGTGTGTGAGTGTGTTTCCTGTGCTGTGGTGTAGAGCGGTCCTGGGTGTGTGAGTGTGTTTCCTGTGCTGTGGTGTAGAACAGTCCTGGGTGTGTGAGTGTGTTTCCTGTGCTGTGGTGTAGAGCGACTCTGGCTCCAGCTCGTCTCATAGCACCGCAGTGATGTGACAGCAGGGTACTGCAGGGAGGCGTTTGTCATCCGGAAGGCAAGGGTGTTCCAAGGGCTCCTCTGCATAATGCGGTCCCACGGGGGGAACTCTGTCCCGGGCTGTCACGTCCGCGCTGCTTCTGTTTTTAGCGCCGGCTCCCGCGCCCCCGTTTCGCCGCCCCGCCCCGCTGAGCCCCGCCCCGCCCCGGCGTGCCACAGCGTCGCGAGCGCAGCCCGTTTGTCACCCTCCGCTGGCGTTCTTCTTCACGGGTCCATCCCCCCCTCCCCGGGGTCTGTGTGAACCGCAGTCTCATCGATACCGTCGCCCCCTGGTGGCTCTTCATGGTGGGGACCCCAGCAGCATGTGAACCTCAAGCTCTGTTCGGTGCTAAAACACCGTACTTCAACATCCATCATTTTCCGGGCCTTCTCTCGGCCCTGCTCTGAGGTGTTTCCACAGGCCAGCAGCTCTGGTCTCGGCTTTCTCTCTGCCCTTCATTAGGGGCGTGTCCCGCAGGGAGCTTTTCGTCCAATAGGGGCGGTTCTTTCTTAATGAGGAAGTAAGGCTGGCGCACATGCAGTTCCAGCGGATGTTCTTCTGTGTTCAGATTCGTGTGGACCTTCGTTCAGTACGTGCGGTAATCAGAGGTACAAAAAGAGACGTTCTTAAGCGGTGCCAAGGCTGAGCGAAGGACCGCGCGACTGCACATCCGCTCGAGATCGCTTGAAAGGCCGGAAAGAAATTGGAAGACGTCTCAAGGCCACTCGTGGCAAGTGGGTGTTGTTGCAGCCTGTTGGCTTCGCGAGGAGAGTAAGAGGAATGAAACTTGGCGAGCGGGTCGAGGAGCGCGGCAGGAAAACAGATAGCCATAAATTTGGCGTGTCGTGTTTCGCTGTGTACAGCGTACCGCTGAGAAATTGGAGGGAGCGCAGTGCATTAGGCCGCTGAGTTACGAGCGCAGGTTGCCGCAGTGGTGAGCGCATTCCCAGATGCTGTGGGGCCGTACCAGCAGAGGGCGCCGTGGAGCGCTTCGCCGTAAAACCTCCGGTCAGGTGCATCAGGGTCACGTGACCAGCTCCGGCGGGGTAACCCCGCACTGCGAAATGTCCCCCAGTCCGTGCGCTCCAACCGCGAGTGCCACGAAAAGATGGCGGCTTTTAGCGGTTTAGCCAAAACCCGTTGGCCAGGGGCGGCAGGAAAACGTGATTAGAGCCGGAATGGGTGTTGTTTCACCGAGAACGGCTGGAGCGCTATGCACGTGAAAGGGGATCCGGGCCGCTGCGAGCGGGACCTGGAAAGCTGCCCCTCGCAAAAGCGAGATGCCTGAGGTGTCGGGCTGAGCCCTGCTCAGAAGGGCCCGGTTTATGAGGAGGATATACGAGCCACCGGAGAAGGGGGGGGGGGGGGCTGGCCGCGGGGCTGGAGCCACCAGCCGGAGCTCTTCCTGCGAGCCGAGAGCGTCCAAACAGCGCCGGGGTAGACCGCAGCGTATTCTGCCCCCTGAGGAAGCGCATAGTTGCGTGCGCGTTAACCCCTTCCGCCGAGCGTAAACCTGTCCTCTATTTCTGATTTACTCGCCTTACCCCGCCTCGAATCCGTTCCGCTGATTGCAATCAGGGTGTGGAGACGTCAAGGAAGGTTACACAAATTGTGCAAGACAGAATAGTTTCTCGCTGCTTGACTTTTATAAGGAATGGACTGAAGTAGCGGTAAGTATTCATGGCTGAAGTAGCACTAAGTATTCATGGCTTTCTTTAAAGCAGACATTTGGGTTTTGCGATGTGTGTGCCATACGCAGAACACAAGTTCCCACACAAAACTGCAAGGCTTCATACTTTTAAAGCTTTGTGCGATGCACACTGTGTACACTTTCATATGATTGACACTGTGTATGGTTTCATGTGATTGATACATTGTAATTCATCATGTGTTTGATACTGTGTAAGGATCCATGTGATTGATACTCTCTGAAGATGTGTGTGATTGATACTCTCTGAAGATGTATGTGATTGATACTCTCTGAAGATGTATGTGATTGATACTCTCTGAAGATGTATGTGATTGATACTCTCTGAAGATGTGTGTGATTGATACTTTGTGAAGATGTGTGATTGATACTGTGTGAAGATGTGTGATTGATACTTTGTGAAGATGTGTGATTGATACTGTGTGAAATAGTGAGTTCTTTGCAGGCCTCTCTTCCTCCAGCTCCACACAGTTCCCAGGTCTCTCAGCGTGTGGCTGTGCAGCTCAGACCTCTCTGTGAAGCCCTGTCTAAGCGTGTCTCTAACCCCTGGATCTCTCTCTCTCCCTGTCTGTTTGTGTTTGTGTACACGTATGTGTGTGTGCGTGTTTATGTGGATGTGTGTGTGTGCGTCTGACATATGATACCCCGTGTCCCATTCTGTTAATGGCTCTGTTTATTGTGCTCTCTCTCTCTCTTGCTGTCTTCCTGTCTCTCGCCCATTCTCTCTCTCCCTCTCTCTCGCTGTCTGCCTCTCTCTCCCCAATTTTCTCTCGCTGTCTTCCTCTCTCACCCCCATTCTCTCTCTCTCTCTCGCTGTCTTCCTCTCTCGCCCCATTCTCTCTCTCTCTCACTGTCTTCCTCTCTCTCCCCCATTCTCTCTCTCTCACCCTCCCTCTCTCTTCTTCTTTCCCTCTCCCTGCCTCTCTCTGCGTGGTGTGGGTGACGTGTTCCTCCTGCGTATCTCCCGGCCTTGTCCGAGTGTCCGTCTCGCCGTCTCTCTCGCTCTTTCTCTCTTCCTCTTCGTCCTCTTCGTCCTCGTCCGTCCGTGTCTCTCGCTCCGCCTGCGTCCCGTCCGTCCGTGTCCTCCGTGTGGGCGCGTGCGGCGGTGCGTGCGTCCGTGTCCGTGTGTCTGCGTCCGTGTGTCTGCGTGTGCTCCTGTGCTGTGTGCTGCGTGCGTGTGGGCAGATGGAGGAGCTGCTGGCGGCCATGGAGAAGGTGAAGCAGGAGCTGGAGTCCATGAAGGCCAAGCTGTCGTCCACCCAGCAGTCCCTGGCCGAGAAGGAGGCGCACCTGACCACACTGCGGGCCGAGCGCCGGAAGCACCTGGAGGAGGTGCTGGAGATGAAGTAAGAGCCCCGCCCCGAGCGTTAGCGTCCGGAACGTTCCGCCTTTACCGGCGGCTCGCGTCAGCGTCAGCGTCAGCGTCAGCGTCAGCGTCAGCGTTAGCGTCAGCCTTGCACTACTGCTGCCGTGCTTCCTCGCTCTGCCGGTTGCCCATTGTGAGGAAGTCATTCAGCTGTTGAAGGACAAGAGGTTTATTCTGTTCCTGCCAGTGAACATGGTGCGTAGTGCAGCGCTTCCTGTCTGTGTGCAGATGTTAAAAGTGTTGTTACTCATGTGGTGATCCGCATTGGCTTCTCTGCTTTCTCTTTGAACGGTCTCGGCCTGAGTTTAAACCTGTGATTTTTATGGGCTTGGAAAATAATTGCAAAATCCCGTAAGGTTTATATTTTTACCTACACAATTGGCATGTCGTATTATTTGATGATGATGTCACTTAGCAGCTGTACTTGTTCAGGATGACTGGCGGCATAATAATTATAAAATATTATCTTAACATGATCTAGAAAGGAGGGAAAAAATAGATCTCGTCAAGATTCAGAACACGCTCCGTTTTGTTAAAACAGAAATGCAAATATGCCGAGAAATTAATTTAATTTTACAGTTCAGATCAGAAACAAGCTGGTGAACAGTGTCTGTAAGGGGAAGGAAATCATCAGCTGAAAGACATGATTGAATTTAAGGCGTTCAGTGCAGCATGACAGGAAGAGGAATGGCGGAATGACAGAACCGGGGGGGTCATGGGGAGGTAAATGGGTTTCTCTCCTCTTGTGTATAACGTGGTTATAATGCTGCTGCCAGAGGCGTTGGGCCTCGCCACCGTCCTGTTCTTCAAGGCTGGAGAAGGGAGTATTTTCAGCGAGGGGAGATATTCAGACTTAGATACCCGCGAGCGGGTCTATTAATGGACCGTAAGTGGGGGCCACTTCAGCGGTTCCAGAGATACAGGCCGGTCCGGGGGCCGTAAATCACTTTACCGAGTGCCCACTTCAGCCCGGCCCGCTCCCCACGTGCCCGCCCTTCAAAACCACCGGACCTCCAGGACGGGATCCAGGAGAGGCACGCGCTCGGGCCTGCCGCTATCGGTGCTTCCGCTCTGGCACTCGGACGCAGCCGCTCCTCAAGCTGCGGGTGGTCATGTGACGTTGAGCGGCAGAACCCTGCCGCTGAAAAGACCATGAGGCGCACCGGGCTCTGTGAGAGCCCTGGGGACCGCCACTGCGGCCTGATTCAGCAGAGAGAGGGAGATGTGCGCTCACACACACACGCACACACAGATGTAGCGTGACATCACCCAAGAGCTGCGCTGGTGCTGTTTAAGTGGGTCTGTGTTTGGACGTGCGACGAGTAGATTATATAAACCTCACCCGCTCTTTGGAGTTCTCTCAGGTCCATCTCCCAAGGTTCCACACATGCTCAAAGAACCCCTGCTGGGCCTTCAGAGAGCCTATCAGACACACGCATGCAGATCTGTGGGGCCTTTAGGACACTCTCCAGCACATAAACCCAATGAACCCTTTAGGGACTTTATCAGGAGCATACAGTTACACCTCTGCTGATTAGATGGCCAATCAGGCGCGCATTCTACATGGCCAAAGGTATGTGGACACCAAACATCCAGCATTCCATCCATAATTATGGGCATTTATATGGAGTTGGCCTTTTGCTGCTATAACCACCTCCAGTCTTCCGGGAGGACTTTATACTTGATGTTGGAGCGTTGTTGCAGGGATTTGCTTTCATTCAGCCAGAAGAGCATTAGTGAGGTTGGGCACTGATTGGGCGATTAGGCCTGGCTTGCAGTTGGCTTTCCAATTCATTCCAAAAGCATTGGATGGGATTGAGGTCAGGGTTCTGTGCAGGCCGCTCCTTCCCCACCATTCTCAACAAACCATTTCTATGTGGACCTCGCCGTGTGCCCGGGGGCATTGTCATGCTGAAAGAGGTAAGGGCCAAACTGTTGGGGAAGCACAGAATTGTCTAGAATGTGATTGTATGCTGTAGAATTAAGATTTTCCTTCACTGGAACTAAGGGGCCTATCCCAAACCATGAAAAACAGCCATAGACAAAATGGTGTCCAGTTACTTTTGGTCATATAGTGTATTATATGTCTAGACCTGTAGGATCTGCAGGTAGCCTATGTGGTCTATAGGACAGCCTATCAGGTACTTACACCAAGACCAGCAGGGCCAATGTACAGTATGGCCTACCTGGACAGGCACACACAAGCACGCACGCACGCGCACACATACACACACACACACACACACACACACACACACACACACACACACACACAGCCTGGGCACTGTGACAGATGGGGCCTGCATACCCAGGGCTTGATTGATATATGGCCACCTGGCAGGAGGAGGTGTGATTGGAGCATTGCGGCGACTTCTATGGTTCTGAGGAGTCCTCTGCATGTTCCTGGTGGAAACATTAAACTCCATTACCTTCTTATTAAACGCCAGTCTGTTTGAATAGGCCTCCGAAAAAAGGTATTCGCCGTGAAGACATGTATTATTTATTATGTGAAGTTGAAACAGGAATATGAAAAACTGGAGGGCATCCTGATCTGTGCTTAATGATATTTAATATAAGCTCACAAGGTTTATACAAGACCTATAAAACATAAATGAAAATATTTGAGAATCACACACACGCCCACTGTGCTAGTTGTGCTGTACAAAGGGCATTAGTGGTTCACCTCAGCCGGGGGTGGGGGGGGGGTGTTGGAGTGTCCTTTTTCAGAGCAATGCTCCTATAGTTTCAGTGTGTATCCCATTAGGGGAGGGTAAAGATCAAAAACGGATGCAAACACAGTAATCTGTTTCTGTTTGGGGCATTTAAGGGTGCGAGTATTTGGCGAGAGCAAACCCCATTAGCCACCATTTTCACTCGAGGACCTTTCTGTGTGTTCAGGGACGGGCGCTTCTGATTGGACGACCGGCTCTTGCTCGGGACCTGATCTTTCCGCGTGATCAGTTTGTTCCTCCACCTTTTTCCGCGGGTAAACGCTTTAAAGGAAGATAAGGAGGACGCTGTCTGGGAGTGGGATGGGGGTCTTTATCTCCCCGAAACGTGTGTGAATTAATGCGGTGCGCTGCCAGTCGTAAAAGTGAGATCCTTCCCTGAATGCGAGAGAAGAAAAACAGTGTGGAGCGGAACCAGGTCCAAACGCAGCCGTAAAAAACCCTGAGGTCTGCAGCGCATGAACGGGGTCCAGTGTGCGCCTCCACCAGCCTCCCAAACCACACGCTTTAAAAATAAAAAAATTCAAAAAATACGGCCACAAATGTTTTTCAAATAGGCGTTCGGGTGGTGCGTTGGTGGTGGGGGTGGGTGGGTGGGTGTGGGAGTTCGGGGAAGGCCGGGGGGGGGGTCGGGGGCATCGGGGTGCGTGTAGCGTCTGTTTTTGTGGGTTGGCGCGGGGGCGAAACGCGGTCGCAGGGGGGGGGGGGGAGCCCAGCCCGCTGCAGGCAGCGTGTCGCCTGGAGCCCGGGGGCACATTACCGGAACTCATTAGAACAGAAAGAGAACCCGGTGGACAGAGAGGCGCGCTGGGGCTTTCTTTGGGCCCGGATGTCTAACCGCGCTGATTATAAATGATTGCTGCCATCTTGAACTCTTCAGCGGGCGCTGTACCCACATGCCCTTGCTGTACGGTGCGGTACGGTGCGGTGCGGTACGCTCGCGCGCTGGCTCACGATCCGCCGCGAAAGGCATCCGGAGCGGAAACATCAAGCGCTTTGTTTCGTTACGGCCGTAATGCGCTCCAGGGCCACGACAATGGCCTTATTGTAGTCTTACCGCCATGCTGACTCTCCCTGGGCAGGGCTACAGTGTCAGTGCGCCGCTGTATCACATTCTTTTTGACCATGAATGTAATGCTAGATTCATAAGCTAATAGCTAAGGGGAGGGGGGGTGCAGCGCTAGGCTATCTAGGCTACGCGTGTCTTTCAGAGTGAGCTGAAGCTGGCGCGCGGGCGCTGTTTGGGCAGGCGGGGGTTAAAGGGAACGCACCGCGTCTGAGCGGTTTCACTAATGTTATAATCCGGCACGCGCTGACGGCGCGAGCAGTAAAATCCAGGGCTGTCATTCAGGCAGGATGAAAAGCGATTACCCCGCCGTCTCCGTCCCAGTGTACCCCGAATGTGGGAGGGGCTTAGCGCTCAGAATCTGCCCCCCTGCCTCCGCTCCTTTCCTCGGTCTCCAAATTTCCATGCTTTTGTCCCTGAGAAGCACAGAGGTGCTGCCGGCTGCATGAGGCCGTTCTCCGGGCTGGCTGCAGTTGCCGGGTAACAGCGCCATCGCCCGGCCCCGTCCTCCCGCCGAAACGCACCGCTCCTCCTGGGGGTCACCTGCACTCCCCCGGAACGGCACCCCGGCCGTTGCCCCCCTCCCTTTTCAAGAACGGAGAATTTCGGGTCAAAATGCGAACTCAATTGTAACATTTGGGGGGGGGGGCAATTTCTCATTGTGCCATGCGTGCCTTTCATCCCTCTTATGAGAGCGGGCCGTGGACGTTTATGGGGAGGAAAACACAAAACAAACAGCACGCGTTGACAGAGGGCTGCTGGGTAATGAGGCGTGGCCCGGCTGTTCAGAGGGGGTACGCTGCCCAATGGGAACCTGCCGTCGCCCTGGGCGCAGACGCTCACTGTGGCGACTGTGAGGGCGTCTTCTCAGCCCCTCAAAGGCCGTAAATCCAGACGAGAGAACTTACCGCTGCTGTTTGTTTTATTTTACCGCTCTCCCATGGTCATGCTAATTGATTGATTTTGGTAAGAACATTCGGGCTCGAGCTTTGGCTCTGTAACCCTTTCCACTGCAGCAGCTCCGTAGAGAACCCAGCTTCACCCACTTCTGAGAACCCTTAAAAGGTCATGGTGCGAATGCCGGGCCTTCGGTATTCTCTGTGTGTGCGTGTGCATTGGTCTGTGTCTTAGTATTCTTTGTCCTGAGGCTTATACAATGTATTTGTCCCCTTCAGTAGGATCTCTTGCTGTATTTCTGTGGAGTGGTGCAGTAGCTGCAGTGGCCATTTTAGTGAGGTGTCTGAATGCAGAAATGTTGGTGCTGGTGGTGGATGTGGTTCTGGTGTCTGTAGTTCATGTGTCACAGCAGCTGGGTTGTATTGTCCTGGGTCACTCAGCTCATGTGAGTGGACAAGGCTGTGAGGGTGGGGGTGTGTGTGTGTGTGTGCAAGCGCACGGCGGGGGTGGGGAGGGGAGTGTGTGTGTCCACATGCGAGCATGCAGGTCTGCCCTTACAAAGTGCCCATTCACTGCCGGTCACCTGGGCTGCTAATTGGCCCTTTTACCACCCCCGCCTGCCCCCAGAACGGGGCGGGGTTTGGACCCATTATAGGGATGACTGCTTCAGAAAATAAAGAGGGAGCAGTCCGGCGTGTGGGGGGGGGGTGCCTCTGCACACAAAGCCCGATTGAGCCCCCGCTCGGCGCTTAAAAATGACCCGCCCGCTCGCCCGCGTTAGCGTTTAGAACGCGGAGAAACGGTGAGGCGAAACGCCGGGGCCATCGCCGCACGCTCGCTGAAGGCCGGCGTACAGGGCGCCGTTTCAGGCCGGAGAGCGGACAGACGGCTTCATGGGTAAAAAGGAGCGGGGTCTGTGGGTCTGTGGGAGGGGGTCTGTGGGAGGGGGTCTGTGGGAGGCGGTCTGTGGGAGGCGGTCTGTGGGAGGGGCCCGCCTTTTGTTGCGCGTCTCAGAGATTTGGCAGGAAATGCCTCCCCGCGGAGCCTTTTGGGACGACGTTTCCCGGTCATATAAAAACGTTAAAGCGTTGAAAAAAACAACGGCACAAAACTAATTCTGTAATGAACAGGGCGCTGTAACCCGGGCCCTCTCCTGTGGGGTGTAAATTTTACACTGTTTTCTAGGCGTAATTGCTCAATAGACTTAAATTTCTCCCGCGGCACCTGCAGGCTTGATGGCGATTTTATGGGAAGCCATACGGGGGGGGGGGGGGGGGGGGGGGTTGCGTTGCAGTCCGACTTGGTGGATGAACAAAAAAAAAGAACATTTTTTGAAAGCCTTGTTTTCGAAAGCCTTTACAGTATATTCAGATTATGTTGGCATTTATTCTGATAAGGAGGATTACTATACATCTATAAGTGTACATGTTATGTACATAATTAGCATGACTGTCTTTAAAAGCTGAGCTGCAGGGAAATGTCACAGTTCGACTGTTCACCTTCAGTCGTGTGCCTTATTATATGGACATATTTTTAAGTCGCTCTGGATAAGACAATCTACTAAATGCCTAAGATATGTATCTGAAGAGGATAGCAGGGATGCCTGTGACCTGCCCTTACAGTAAATGCCCACTATATTTAGCCCTAATGTTAAATTCTCAGTCTAGCATTCTCTTGTTCAGAACCTGTGCATCTCTTTAACACACAGCCGTATGTAATCATTCAAGATGGAAGCCCTTCCTTTCTCTAATTAGAATCAAATCAGAAATCAAGGTTTGACTGTAAATAGTTCATTTCAGCTTTGCGTTGTTATTCAACAGCAGGGCAGTTTACAGCTGTGCGTTTGCTGTAATTAAGGGTCTTTCTAGGTACTTGTGCCCGTGAGCCAATCAGAGCAGGGCTTTTCCTCGCATTGCTGCTCCAAGGAAGACCAGGGGGCTCGCTGAGATTTTGAGTCTGGCCCCCTGCATCTGCTCGAGCATTTACATTTCTTAAACACTTTTTAATAACCGCATATTTTTAAAATTCTTTTATTTTTTATTGTGCTTTTGGTTGGAATTCGGCATGACGATCGGAACATATGACGACCGCAACCCTCGCCAGAAAGAAAACAGAGATTTCACAGGACGTACGCGCGTGCTTGAGAGAGAGATGATTTGGGGTCCCGGAACACGTACTCTCTGACAGGCTGGACCAGGGCTTCTGAAAGGTTGGGAAGCGCTGCTTTAGAGGGGTACCTCTCGACAGCACCCCCCCGCTCGATCATCACTGAGAGCCCGCGGGCCTGTGTGTGGCGCGCTGTGGAACAAACACGCGGACAGAGACGGGAGCTACGCGCCCAGCTCTCTGCTTATAGATCAGACTGCACACACACACAAACCATCTGCATCCTCTTCCCCTCTGTGGGAAATGCCGTTTCTTTATCTGCAATTAATAACAGAAAAAATACCAACGTTACAAAAAACACGTTCTCTGGAATTAATTCCGCGTCTCTGTTTTTCATGCGGCCCGACTGCCGTCTGTGTACTTGCCCCTCGTTCTCTTTTAGTTTTAAGGGAAACTTAATTCATATTTACATTTTCTTGGACAATGGGCCTTGCAGGGATTAAGTGTAATTTATGAGTGCTCGTATGTCTCCATGCTCTGCTTTTCGACCCGCCGCCCGTCCCCGTCTCCCCCCCGCCGCCCGTCCCCGTCTCCCCCCCGGCCCACCCCACACCGGCCCGGGCGCCAGGCCGTAACTCATCGCTTCAGACCTGGGGCTCGTCGGAAAGAATTTCTCTAAAGCAAGGCGAAGAACGAAGATGCCCACGTTCCCACTCGTATTTATTTTGGAAAATGGGGGGAAAACAGATTTCCGATTCCTCGCCATGTGACCCCCCCAGCTGGGGTGGCGTATCCCTGCGGTGCTCCATAAGGATTCTGTGTGGGACAGCCCAAGGTCTGATGTCTGGATGCAGATCTGTTAATCCTCCTAATCGGGGGGGTTGGGGAGGGGATTCCTTTCTTTTGGCCCACGGCTCCCACAGCCCCAGTCCACGTGTAAATCAGCCACCCCCCCACCCCCCACCACTCCAGAACTCGCCCCCGCACTTGTCTTGACGGGACACCGGCCAAAAGATTCACAAATTCTCCCCTTCCCTCCTATCCCAACTTCTTGACGTCCAAAACGACTACCGGCTGGATCCGCAGGAAGTGGAATGGGGAGCCATTTCAGTGTGGCGCTGAGCTTCGGGGCTCATGATTGGACCAGCACTTCGTACAGTGCTGTGTGTGTCTTGCTTTGTTAATGGGAGGCCCTTATGTGGTCTGTTGTGAAGCTGTGTGTGTCTTGCTTTGTTAATGGGAGGCCCTTGTGTGGTCTGTTGTGAAGCTGTGTGTGTCTGAACTCTAGAGCTGGAGCAGTAAGTCGTGGCATCAGGGTGAAGCTCCACAGGGTTCAGACAGAGACCGGGGAGTGTGGGAAATGAAGTGTGGCTGTTCGGTCGTTTTGGTCATGCTTTTGTTGTTGGCTGTTTTCTGAGTCTCTGAGCTACGGCCCGGGACGGTGCTGGACTCCAGGACGGTGCCCTCTGCCCCAGGCGAGGGGCTGCTCTACGGTAATTCGGCATTTGAAGAGAGGAGAGCCCAGCACAGAGTAGGGGAGCGGCATATTTAGAGCGGGTGGGAGATGGGATGTAAGAAACGAATAAGCCCCAAATTCTGAGCTCGGATGAAGTCTGACCAGCACGCGTGGATCTGCTTGATGGCGGCCTCCGCTCTTCTCCCGCTAAATTTATTTCACAGTGTTATCCCGGTCTGCGCTGGGGCTCCATGAACGTATTAGCCTCTTAGCCTCTTAGCCTCTGAGGCTACGGCACCGTTTTCCTCCTCATTCTGAAGGCAGCGCTGCAGAGGTTTCGTTGTGACGGGTTGTCAGGTTGCTCCTCGACGGTCGTTGACGAGGCTAACGGTCCCAGAACACCTGCGCGACGAAGAGCAGGCGCCGCGGCGGCGTCCGCCTTCAGATGGAACACATATCAGCCTTTTCATCATCTCTGGCACGGGCCTGCCCCCCCCCCCCCAGGTAACCGGGAGATATTCCGATCCGGGAGATAATTGATTTTGCAAACAAGCGCGAGCGCCTCTTCGTCAAGGCCTCGCCGCCTCCCCCGCCCCCGCGCCGTCCCCTTTACTGCCGCTCTCGATCGGAACGGAGCCGAGCGCTCACGCTAACGGTTCCTCAAGGTGCCTCCCCTCCTCTGATCTGATCTGGAACCGAACGGAGGGAAAACACGACAGCGGCGGGGACGTGGCGGAGAGGATTAGCGGCGCGCGTTAGCTTTATCTCTCACGCGCTAGGAAAACATCGTTAGCGCGCGGGCGGGGACTATCGCCCGCAGATTTTGTTTGATTTTTAATTTATGGAAATTAGCGGAACGTTTGAACCTCGCGGCACCCCAGATTCCTGCGGGTAGACATCCAAACAGGACTCCAGCGAGCTCTCGCCTGCGCGCAGAGCACAGTCACATGGTCTCAGCAAACCAGTGCGCCCAGGCCTGTGCACAATCAACGTCTGCCTCTAATTTTAAGTGAATGCAGCCCGCGCGCTTTTGCTTGACAGACGTAGCCAAACTGTGTTTTTGAAGTAAGAAAAATAAATTCTTGTTTTTAATTGTTAGGCAAAGTTGAGGACAAATGGCTGATTCTGTCCCAGCCCAGTGTCCTGTTAATGTACTTCAAGAGCAGTTTGTTGTGATGCCAAGTTTTCCCCAGACGCAGAATCTGAGTATATGATCATTCAGTAACTTTATGTTGTTTTTATATTATTAGTTAAAGAAGAATGGCAAAAACAAAAAAAACAACTTAATCTCATTCTCATCTGCAAACAGTTTTCAGAAAATTCCCCTTATGTTTGACATTATGTCTTTCTAAAGAATTTACTAGTGAGATCCGGATTCTTTATAGTGGGGGACGTACCTGCTGAATTGGTGAGCCGCATTTCCATGTTCTGCCTTCGTCCTACCTGTGAGAGCAGTTTACCTGAGCTCCCCCACTGCAGGGGCTCCTCACTGCTGGTCTCGGAGAGCCGCTGTGCTCAGCGCCTCATTGGTTAATTAAGGCTGTCAATTACACAGTTAATTCTCCCGGTTTCCTGGGTGTGAATCGGTTGCTGATTTTTATGTGACATCCCCTCAGGCTCTGCAGAGTCAGGGCTGGGGACTGCTGTTGTGTATTCACTTACCATCTTCTGCAGCAGGGGGGCCAAACTCCAGTGGCGTAGATGGCCAGACCTGCACTCTCTGTGCAGGCACCAGGTGCGAAGAGTGCGCTGCTCAACCTGCTGATCCGTGGCAAAAAGAACGGCCAGCTTTGAGCCCCCGCAGCGCTGACAGAGGGTGTTTCAGCGAGGGGACGGGTCTGCAGCTATGGCTGGGCTCCGTGCCAGATCGGGGAATAGAAGGGGGGAATGGAATAAAATGTGGAAGGTTCTGGAAAAACTCAGCGGTCTTTAAGGGAGCTTGGTAAGCTTGTTGTGTCAGATCTGCCTTCCCTCTTCACCGAAGGATAGCGTTTTAAAAGTAGTCTATTGTAATAGTTTATAGTTATTAATTATATATCAGCCCTTTCTGAAGAGGGCGGATTAGGGGAAGAGCAGGCGAACGATGGCAGCTTGAGTGTTTCAGCCCTGGAGTACACACTGGGGGGGTAAGGGGGGGTAAGGGGGGGGGGTTTAACTGTCTGTCATTGGGCTCTTGATCGGCACTGATCTCTGAAGCGCTGAAATGTTTTGTCTGTTTCAAATCATCGCACTTGTAATCGGAGCTTTGTATATCTGTCATTAAGTGGGCAGCTATGAAATATCTAATGGGAAAACTGTAAAGGCTGTAAAAGTGTATATATGTGCATATATATACACACAGTCGGGAGACAAATTAAAGGAAAAATGAGAATAAATGAGTGGAGAAACACCATCACTCCAGCACAGTTCCAGAGACTGGTAGAATCCATACTGAGGCGCATTTAAGCTGTTCTGGTGGCTCGTGGCCCAACACCTTACTAAGACACTTTATGTTGGTTTTTTCTTTAATATGTAATCCGTCTGTTTGTATATATTTATTTCTTTAAATAGGCAGCATTGTTTTGTTTATGAGCAGGAGGGCGTGTATGTCAATGCCTCTTTTCATTTTCCACCTTTTGTTCATCAATCACAGCATCTAATGAATTTATTTGAAGGCATACAGAGGTATCAGTCGGGTTTGTTGTGATGTGCGGTTTTGATTGGGGGGGTCGGTTTCGCGCTCAGGGTCTGCAGCCGTAGCAGAGCCTCATTAAAGCGGATGTGCGGGGGGCGGGGGGCCGGGGGGGCGGGGGGCCGGGGGGCGCTGTTAAAACGTGCCCCGGCTGTGCGAGGCTAGCGCTGGGGAGCGCCGCGGCCTCCGAGGCTCTGTCCCTTCAGCCCCGAGTGCGGCGTAGAGGGAACGCTTTCCCCTTTAGAAACACACCAGTAAAACGTACAGCCCATAAATGCGGGAGCTCAATGGTAAAAGGGAAGATAAAAAAAGTAATTGGGACAAAAACAATCCCTGGCTCCATAACCTCACCCCCCACCCCCCCACCCCCAAAACACATCTCAGCCCCGCGGCTTTGTGTTTGGTCTTCAGGGAGCTTTTTTTACGGCTCTGTTTCAGGAGGCGTTTTTCCCAGCCTGGTGGGTACCGCGGCGGGCACTGTGGGCTCCTCTACCGGCCTAGCCCCTAAATCTGAGCCCGTCTGTGGCCCCCCCCGCCCGGCCCAGCCCAGCGCGCGCAGGAAGCGTTTCGCTGCTCGTCTGGGGTGAGACTGCGTCCCTGTAATGTGGGAAAGTCTCTGCAGGGCAGGCAGGTGCCCGGTCCCCGTAAGTGAGGGGAATGTGTCCTCATAACACACAGTTTCACACACAGCCTGACACACTGGTTAAGAGTAGTTCTTTTTCAAGAAATGTTCTTTTGATTATTCTATAGCCGTGTGGGCCCTGAGATGGGGATGTTGATGGACCCTGCAGTAACCCATGCATCTACCTGTAGTAAGGAGAGACAGCTGCCGCGATCATGGAAACTGTGTCTGTGAATGGGCTCTGTGCAACCTCTCCATGGTCCAGAGACTCCGAGGTCCGTCACCTTTCCTTCCCCATTCAGGACCTTACCCCCACCCCCACCCCCACCCCACCCTTACATGCAGCAGGTCCTGAGAATTTGAGCACTGACTAGCGTCTGGATTTGGAAGGGGGGCCTCCATCATTTGGCCACCTTCTCATTGTTTTTTTTCATGCCATGTCATGCTTAAATCCTTGTGTACTTTTTGTCTTTCCCCATCTGTGAATATTTAAGCCTGTTCCCTCTTATTCTCTGTGGTTTACAGAGATATGAGGTGTCATTCATATAATTTAGCGCCTAGTAATTCTTTAGAACATGTTGCTGAAATACCAGTAGTTTAAAGATAAAGAATTCTTTTATATGTTGTAGCACATCAGTTTAGAATTTGAATATTTCAGTTTTGCGGAGATTGTGCCGACATTTGGTGCAGTATACGGATGGGCTGACTGGCCGCTGCTCCTACAATGGGAATACATGCTGCCAGCCCTCTGTGGCTTTGATCTTTTGAAGGGTGGTGCTGTTGGCCCGTCAGTGTCTGTGATTGGCTCAGAGCTTTGCCAGTCCGGTTTCCAATTGGATCAGTGCCTCTCCCTCAACACCCGATCAACAAATGTAACAAATGTGCTAGTAATGAGTTATGTCAGGCAGCCACAGAGGCTGCGGGAGAAAGCCAGCATGAAACCCCACTGAGTCTGCCTGTGGCAGGTTTAACTGTCCCAGCCAATCAGAGCTTCTCATCCTCTGCGTTACCTCTGGTTGCACTCAGGCTGCACCACACTGATACAGGCCCTGATGCCGTTTGGATGGAGAGCCAGGCCTGTAACCAGCTGGTTGGCGGTTCAGGCAGCTGGTGGAGCTCTGTCATTATACCCTTGAGCAAAGCATGCAACCCAAATGACTTTAGACATCACCCAGCTGTGTAAACCATAGACTGGAGAAGAAATATGGACACAGTCACTGATGTCACCCATTGACTTTCCGTGGGCTTGAAACCACCTTCTTGTCCAAATTAGAGCCAGAGACTGTGCTGTTCGGAAAGGGGGGGGGGGTGGACCCTTGTGTGGTTACCACGTCTGGGCCGGGTCCGGGTCATCCAATGAGCTTGTGCGATGCAGCCTCCCCCTCTCGAGTGACACGCAGTGACACAAACTGTATGTGATGCGTCCACAGGCCATTAAAATACTGTTTAAATGACACGATAACTTGACAAATCGGCACATGGGGAGACATTAGTTGAAGAGTAAACACCTCTTGCGACTGTTGCTTCTAGTGGACAATATGCCAACCATGCTCAGTGGTTGACTCTGATTTGATTGACTTTTCTGTGGGATCACGGGAGTTTTAGAACCCTTTAGCCATTTCCATTTCAATTGAATTTCAGTACATGAATGGAAAAATGGTCACGGTCACCCTCGCCAATCAGCGAAATGATTTTCCAATGAACCAATAGAACATCAGTTCATTTTTTCATTTGCCTGGGTCAGAGAGGAATTGAGCGCAGGAGTATAGAGCGCTGTGTCGGTTGGGCCTGGTGTTGAGCACGCCTGCTCGCGCGTCCCAGCTGTCCGTGCCGCGCGCGGCCGCGGCGCTCTGGTCCCGCCGTCACTGAGGCGTGCAGCTCGCGGGAGAGCCGCGGAGGAACCGCCCAAACTCCGCCAGCCGCCGGAACGAGCGCTCCCGCTTCCGCAGTCCAAAAAGAGAGGGAGAACCCGCTAGAGCTCCTGCGCTTCCGTCCAGAGGGAGCGTCCGAAAATAGGCCCTCTGCTCCCGTCCGCGTTCAGGCGAGCTTCGGACTCGTTCACCTACTCCGTCTCTCCTTATTTGGATCGCCCCCCCCCAGGGTGCGGACAGCGCCGCATGAGTTTGTCATACGGAGAGTACATGTGATGAAATTGTGCGTTTTATGCTCGCGCGTTTGTTCGCTGTCTGCAGCAGGAAGTCAGAAACGTCTCTTGGCTCGGCTCAGTTTAGGCTTTTCATTCCTTCCTTTCTGTAAAATGGGGGGGGGAGGGAATGAAAGATCGAAAACAAGAGAACGACACAATAGAACCGCGTCCCTCGAGCCTCGTCAGTCAGGCCACGGCTTTGCGAAAACTTTAATCGCTCATCCGTTGCCAAGTTTTTATTTTATTTTTTTTTGTGGGGGTGGGGGGGGTGTAATCTTTTACAAAATGCATTTCACAAAAAGATGGAGGGGGAAAAAAACACCGCTTTTCAGTTGATTATACGTTCCGAGCGCCAGGCAATTATCGTCCTTAAATATCTATTCTCCCAAAAAAAAAAAAAAAAAAAGGAAAAGGGAAAAAGAAGAAAACTTGCGAGAAGCTTGGAGGGAAAAATCTGTAAAGTTAGTCTGGGCTGACAGGCGATCATTTACAGAAATGATGTTTGTGCGCGAGCGGGTGGGGGCGAATGTTTGCTTCTCCAGATATTTAATTATAAATTGTGTGCAGCCAACGCCGTGGCAGCGGCAAGACGTGCCAGATTCCGCACTTTGCCTCTCTGCCATGTCTGGACGGAGCTGCCAGTTTTATTCCTGTTTCCTATGGCTTTTTCGTGGCAAAATGCTTGTTTTTTTTTTCCTCCCAAAAACCTTCCGTGAACTCCAGGCCTTGGGAAGTGAGATTCTGCTGTATGGCTTTGATTGACTGTTGGTTCAATAGGTTTTGGATGAGTGGTGGAAGATGAGAATCTTTATAATGCATAATGGCACGCTACAACTTTCAGGGGCAAGGATTTCTGTGCTCAAACCATAACAAAGGGATTTATTTTAATTATTTAACATAAAAATGCCTTTTGAATAGCATGGTACAGTAGGTTAAAAAACTTCCTCTTCCATGCTACTCCGGTGTAAATATTGGCCTGTGTGTATGTAGATCATTGAAGTAATGTTGTTATTGATGGGTAGACTCAGTTTTAGTCTGTATAATTAAAATCTATGTTAAGGGCTATTTTAGAATGTATTATATTTGTGACTGTTTGTGTACTTAAAACTATCTTGCCCTAGAAGTTGGTATGTGGGTAGCCATCTTGGATTTTTAAAAAAGTGCATTTGATGTTGGGTACGTTAATATTCCCAAACCTGAAACGTGGTGTAGATGACACAGGATCCTCTGTCTGATTTTGGTGGGGGTGGGGGTGGAGGGGGGCAGATATTTTCCCCTGTCCCAGTGTTTTGATGAAAAGACACAAAAGATCAAACGCATCATCACCACAAAAGGAGCAGTGCGAACGGTGAGAGGGATCAGACACTCATGAGGGATTTCTGTTCTCCCCTACTAGAGATCTATTACACACACATGCGCGTACACACACACACACACGTGCACACACATGCACGCGCACACACGCTCATGCACACGCGCGCTCACGCACACACAGAAGAGTATTGTTTTTGGTTTTTCATACCTTCACTGGACCACACACACAGGTCTGTGCGGTCTTGTAAAACGCATGTTAGAGAGCCGATTTTTACGCCTTTTCTTATTAGTCACGCTGTGTGTTTGTGTGCGTGTCCGTGTGTCTGTGTGCGGATGTGTGTGTGTGTGTGTGTGTGTGTGTGTGTGTGTACGTGTGCTAGTAACCATGGGCAGATAAGATGAAACGCTGACTTTCATTGAATTTCAGCTTATCTTGCATGACCGTAATGTACATTCATAGTGCATCTGGTCTACTGTAGCTTATGCTATGCACAGTGCTCACGCAGAAGCACTCCCCCTCCCACAGTGGGGGGGGGGGGTTAAAGTGGATAATCCAGCGCTGTGTCCATCTCTCTCTCTCTCTCTCTCTCTCTCTCTCTCTCTCTCTCTCTCTCTCTCTCTCTCTCTCTCTCTCTCTCTCTCTCTCTCTCTCTCTCTCTGTGCTCTCTGGGCCCTGCTCTGGCGTTGGCAGCCTGCCCTCAGACTGAGGCGCTCCTGCAGGAAGCGCAGCGACTATCAGCCGTCAGGATCTCGCTCTCCGACATTCGCTTTTTTACTGCCGTCCTTCCTCTCCCCCTCCTCTCCTTCACTCCCGGGCCCCGCGCCGGGTTTGAGTGACAGGCGCCGAGCAGCCCGGCGTCGCCGGCGTCCGTCAGGCGCTCGTCCCGGGACGCCGACGGCGGTGAGAGGAGGGCGGGTCGGGGGGGGGGGGGGGGGGGGGAACAAACTCCCGACTGACCGGAGGCCTCGCCGCCGAGCGCCGGTCACATGGTCCGCGATGCCGCCGGGGGAACGAGAGGGAGGGGCCCCGGAGTCTCCTGTCACTCCGACAAGCCCCGCGCGGCCCGCGGGCGGCCCGACTGTCAGGAGACAGGCGGCCGCGGCGACGTGTCTGTCAGCGGGGGGCTGGTGACGGAGCGGCCCGCAGACCGCCATGCTGTCAGGCTTCCTAACAGGTGGGGATTAACGCGTTAGAGGAAAGGCTTCTCCGCGCCGTCCCCGCGTCGGAGGGCGGGAAGCAGAGCCCTGGCGGAGGTGTTTATTTAGATTCTGCTTTCGTTCGCTTTTCTCTTGATTGAGAATCCCCCGGTTACCCAACGCACAGCTCGGGTCTTGTTTGTGTGGTTGGATGTGTGCAGGTTGTTGCAGACAGAAAGCCGAAAGTTCGCCTTGAAGACAAGGGTTCGCCCGATCGATCCGTGGGTCTGTGTCTGAGGGCCCGGCCCTTAAAAGAGGGGGGCGAGAGGGGGTGGGGGTGGGGGGCGATTTCAACTTCAAAGCAGCTGCCTCAGCCCCTCTGCCCTCCCTAGTGTCTCTGCTGGACTGGAGGGGGGTGGAGGCTGGTGGAGGGGGGTGGAGCGGTTGGAGGCTGGTGGAGGGGGGGTAGAATGGGGTGGAGGGGTTGGAGGGGTTGGAGGGGGGTGGAGCAGGGTGGAGGGGGAGCATGTGTGCTGAATGTTACTCTCAGACCCACAGGCCTGTGGATGAGAAGCAGGCCTCCAGATTGGCCATAAATTGCCCATGGCTGCTCCCTGCAGGGGGAGATATACTGCTGCTCAGCGTCTTCTGGCTCTTCAGCTTTTAGTGCTGCAGGATTAAGAGGAGCTGAGGTGTGTGTGTGAGTGTGAGATTGAATGTGTGTGTGTGTGTGTGTGCGTGCGTGCAGTGTGTGGGGAGGCTGAATGCGCCATTGTCTACGATCCTCCATTGAGCCCTTGCACAGAGACTGAGGCGAAGGGAAGCCTTGCAGGGGTTCTGCTGCTTAGACCACTGACTGGATGTGCAGTGTTTATACATGTGTCATGGTGCCAGACGTTTTTAGTTGAATTTCAGCACAGTTGATCTGAGTGGGATTACATCGGCACGGTAGCACAGCGCAGTCCAGTGATGCAATTCCTCTCAGCACACGGTGCCTGGCCTCCCTGAAAAAGCGTTTTGGTGCAGTAGTACATGTTGAAAATGCTGTCGGAACACAATAGATGTATGTCTGCACGTTCTCTGTTGCACGTCCCCGGCTCCGCCCCCTTCCTCGTTCCCGCCCTTTTTCGCCCATGATGTGAGGGTCCAGCAATGCTTCCCGTAGCTCAGGAATCTCCTGCGGTTTTTCCCGATAGGAAATCTGAGCCCAAACCAAAAGCAGGTGTCCTACGGGCCAGAGGAGACGAGAGCGGAGGGGGAAAAAACCCAGGATTGAATTCGGGAGATGGTTTATGCAGCAACTTGTACATCAGGTTCAATCAGGCTGGTGAGGGCTGAGATGTGTGTGTGTGTGTGTGAGTGTGTGAGTGTGTGTCTGTGTGTGAGTGTGTGTCTGTGTCTGCGTGTGTGAGAGTGTGTGTGTGTGTCTGTGTCTGCGTGTGTGTGTGTGTCTCCCTGTGCGTGTGTGTGTGTGTGTGTGTGTCTCCCTGTGCGTGTGTGTGTGTGTGTCTGCGTGTGTGTGTGTGTGTGTGTGTGTCTGTGTGTCTTCCTGTGTGTGTGTGTGCGTGTCTCCCTGTGTGTGTGTGTGTGTGTGTGTCTCCCTGTGTCTGCGTGTGTGTGTGTGTGTGTGTGTGTGTCTCCCTGTGCGTGTGTGTGTGTGTGTGTGTGTATGTGTGTGTGTCTGCGTGTCTGTGTGTGTGTGTGTGTCTCCCTGTGCGTGCGTGTAGACAGAGGGTGCTGTGGCTGTCTGAACAATGGGAGCTGACACCCAGGTGATTAGCAGGCATTACAGGCAGCGGGGGGTGGGTGAGAGGGGGGTAAGGAGGCTCATTAATCTCTGTCTGTCACAGGTGCCCCCCTCACACACTCCCACCCACCCAGCAGCCCCCCCCCCCACCCACCCACCAGCCCTCCACTCTACACCCTGTCAGCCTGTCAGGAGATGGACGCTCTGTGTGTTTTCCTTCTCTCTCTGCAATATAGACTGTCTCTCATTCCCATTCAGAGGGGTGGAGTGGGGCCTCTTCTCTCCTCTCCTCTCCTCTCCTCTGCTTTCTCCTCCCCTCCTCTCCTCTCCTCTCCTCTCCTGTCCAGGATGAATTTATAAGTTGTTTTCTTTTTCTCTGAGGTTATATTTGTCCTGTAGTGTATGATTCGCGCATTTAAAAAAAAAAAAAAAGATTTTACTCTTCAGTTCAGATTGCGCACCTGTCTGCTGGCCTGTACTGGCCTAGAGGGGCCCGCAATGCTCACAAATGGCCCCTCTGAGATCCCGCAAAATGAACGTCTCTGACTCTCCTGCCGCTCAGAAACTCTTATTGCCCCAGCGGGCAGTCAGCGGTGTTTCATTCTCCGTTTTATTCGCCTGAGTCACTGGCGTTGTGAGGTCATTGTGGTCACTCTTACTCGACATGTGTTTATCTTACAGTAACAAACTTAGCAGAGGTTAAGTGCTGTCTGTCCTTCTTTCTTGTTCACGTGTATATGTACTCAACCCCATACGCACACACATCTACTCACCAGCTCAAATAATCACAGACACAGATCTGCGTGCGAACACGCTAGTGTCAATACACACAGAAATGCACACAATAGTGGAAACATGCCCAGCTCACACTCTCACACACAGATGCATACACACACACACACACACACACACACACACACAAACACGCATGTGTATGTGTGTAAAGGGGGTGCTGTAGGGCAGTGGTTTGGCTGGAGGGGTGGCGGAAACCACACAGCTCTGAGCAGTGAAATGCGAGACTGGTCACTGTGGGCCTGCCAGGGGAAGAAGAGCATGCTGGGAAGGGCCGGGCGGCCGCCTAACAGAGATGTCAGCGCTGTGAGGAGATGAAGAGTGAAAGCTTGGGTTGGACAGGGCAGTGGTGTTGCAGCGCTGCAACACGATTCAGGATGATGATGACGACGTGTGTGTGTGTATGTGCGTGTGTTAGAGAGAGAGAGTATGTGTGCATGTATGAGTGTGTATGTATGTGTGTGTGTGTGTGTGTGAGAGAGACACTGAGTGAGAGTGTGTGTGAGTGATGAGCCATCTCTCATTAGAAGCACAGCTGGTTTATTAGGAAGCTGAGGTTTTGGAGTTGAGACTACACGACTGCATCAGCTGGTGAGAGCTGCTCCCATGGGCCCCTGGGCCTTTAGCTGGGCCCAGTCCTCCAGCTGGCACGGGTGGGGCCGCTGGGGTGAGCGGGGGGGGGGGTGTAGGGGGGGGCGCTGGAGGAGAGCACTGACGCTTCATCCTCCTCTGTCTGTCCATAAAATCTGCACTCCCACAGTTCAGTGAAAATGGTGTCCTAAAATACGCTCGGCTGGTGGCAGGGATCGGAAAAGGCATTCTTCCATAACCGCCAACATCGCTGTTCTCACCAGCGGTCAGGTGCCTGCATGTGAAAGCTGTCGGAATGAGCTCGGCCGTGCGGAATGGCCGCATGTTTCCGCGGATACGGATACGCAGAGGAGGGCGGGCGTGGCCGTGTCTGGCCGGCGGGGTCGACGGGTGCAGGAGAGGACGACCCAAAATAGTGCAGCAGAACCCTCTGGCCCGACTCCCTCTGCTTACTCACGCACCGCCCACGGACCGGGCCGGAACCCGCTGCCCCGTGACACAGCGAGGTCTGCTGTGTGCCCCGCCCGTAGTGTTAGAGCCCTGTGCTGCCCCACTGTGGCCTACCCGTAGTGTCAGAGCCCTGCGCTGCCCCACTGTGGCCTACCCGTGGTGTCAGAGCCCTGCGCTGCCCCACTGTGGCCTACCCGTAGTGTTAGAGCCCTGTGCTGCCCCACTGTGCCCCGCCCGTAGTGTTAGACCACTGTGCCCTGCCCATAGTGTTAGAGCCCTGTACTGTGCCCCGCCCGTAGTGTTAGAGCCCTGTGCTGTGCCCCGCCCGTAGTGTTAGAGCCCTGTGCTGCCCCACTGTGTCCCGCCCGTAGTGTTAGAGCCCTGTACTGTGCCCCGCCCGTAGTGTTAGAGCCCTGTGCTGCCCCACTGTGTCCCGCCCGTAGTGTTAGAGCCCTGTGCTGTGACACTGTGCCCCGCCCGTAGTGTTAGAGCCCTGTGCTGCCCCACTGTGTCCCGCCCGTAGTGTTAGAGCCCTGTGCTGCCCCACTGTGTCCCGCCCGTAGTGTTAGAGTCCTGTGCTGCCCCACTGTGCCCCGCCCGTAGTGTTAGAGCCCTGTGCTGCCCCACTGTGTCCCGCTCGTAGTGTTAGAGCCCTGTGCTGCCCCACTGTGCCCCGCCCGTAGTGTTAGAGCCCTGTGCTGCCCCACTGTGTCCCGCCCGTAGTGTTAGAGTCCTGTGCTGCCCCACTGTGCCCTGCCCATAGTGTTAGAGCCCTGTACTGTGCCCTGCCCGTAGTGTTAGAGCCCTGTGCTGCCCCACTGTGCCCCGCCCATAGTGTTAGAGCCCTGTGCTGTGACACTGTGCCCCGCTCGTAGTGTCAGAGCCCTGTGCTGCCCCACTGTGCCCCGCCCGTGGTGTTAGAGCCCTGTGCTGCCCCACTGTGCCCCGCCCGTAACGTCCTCTGGCATGCCTGTATGTCACAGGGACCCAGTTAGCGCAGGACGGTGCAGAGCGCTGTGCTCGGCTGCCCTTTGATTCTCTCTGAGCGTAGCTGGTGACGCCGTCAGCAGTGCGCTGCTCTGAGAGACCTGGGCAGAGGCACGTAGCGTACGCTCTGACAGCCTGCAGCTGAGCCGGGTCTGCCCTGCCCTGCGGTCTCCTCCGTCTCAGAGTCAGGAGCCGTTGGCCCCCCCCCCCCCCGTAAAGGTTTTTGGCAAAAGTGTGAGTTTTTTTAACAAGTTCAGCCGTCCATGCTTAACGGGGAGCTGAAAGAACATCTCCCCGCAGTTTCTCCTCCCCGCAGTTTCTCCTCCCCGCAGGTTCTCCTCCCCGCAGCTTCTCCTCCCCGCAGCTTCTCCTCCCCGCAGGTTCTCCTCCCCGCGGTTTCTCCTCCCCGCAGTTTCTCCTCCCCGCAGGTTCTCCTCCCCGCAGGTTCTCCTCCCCGCAGGTTCTCCTCCCCGCAGGTTCTCCTCCCCGCAGGTTCTCCTCCCCGCAGTTTCTCCTCCCCGCAGCTTCTCCTCCCCGCAGGTTCTCCTCCCCGCAGCGTCTCCTCCCCATGGTTTCTCAGCGTTGCTAACGGCTGGAGCCGAGAGCGCCGTCGTCTCTTAACACAAACAAAAGCCCCGAACCCCAGGCCGAGGCCAAGCAGCATTAGAGCATGGGGCCGTGTTAAAATCACAGCGTGGTTAAAACCCCTCCCCCCTGCTTCCCTCAGCACCGCAGTCAGAGGAGTAAACACGAGAGCGCAGAAGGCAAACAGTCAGATGATGAAGCGCGTTACAATGGCGGCACGGGCGGGGCATGGGTGACGAAACCGCGCCGGGTCGCCATTTTATTGGGGGTTTTTTTAATGCCTCGGTTAGAGCGTTCGCCAGATCTCGCGTGCGTCCTCGGTGGGGCCTCGCCACAGCTGGGGTGGCGCAGGGGAGCGCTTTTGGGTTTCCCGGAAGCCCGCTCGTAAAGAAAGGTAACGAGGCTCGTTTGTGCCACGCGCTTCCTGTCACACGGGGCAGCAGCACGCCTGGGACCCGGCTCTTTTGTCTTTTCGGGAGATTCCACTGCTGATGTCACAGTCGCCAATGGTAACTGAAAGCAATTTCAGTTATAGAACACTTTTAAACAAAAGTTTTGAAACAAAATGACTTTCTAAAAAACCTGCTCTTCAAAGAGTGAACATATTCCAACTGGCTGTAATTTAAATGGATGTGATAACATTCATCAAATACACAACACATACGGAGTATAGTACATGTACACTATGTAGATAAATGTAATTTGCGTACAAATTTGTGTCAAACGTCCTGTTGTGGCACTGCAGCCGTGTAAGTTTATAAATGATTCTTGGTATTTACAGACGAGTGTAAAGCGTGGCGGAGGGGCGGGCAGAGGAACTGGACGATAATGTGGCCGGGCGTTCCCAGGGGGCTGGAGGGCTTAGCCGGGCGAATGTTTCCACAGATGAGAGCGAGACCTTCCTGCCCGGATAAGCCGCTTAAGTGGCTTTGAAGATGTTAGCGGCGGCGGCGGCGGGCGGGCGGGCGGGCGGGGGGGTCTGTTTATCTGGGTGCGAAGCGCCGCTCCCGCGGGTCGGGGGGCCTCGGCCCGGTCTGCTGAGGATCAAGGCCCACCGCTGACGGGACGTATCGCCGCCAGGGCGATAGGTGGAAAAATACCCCCCCCCCCCACCTTCCTCCAGCAGGAGTTTGAGATGAGAGAGAGGGAAACAATGAAGAGGAGGCCAGAAGAAGCTGTGGCTGCAGTCTTTCTTTGGAGAGGGGGGCGGGGGGGGCGGTGAGCACGTGCGGGTGGTGTGCTGTTTTCTCTCTGTCAGTGCGGGGTGGGGTGGGGTGGGGTGCGGTCGTACCCGCCTGTGCGTGGTAGAGGGGATTAGAGCTGGCCGTCCCAGAGTAATGACTCTCCACCCTTTCACCGGGGTTTCCGCAGGCTTCTGTCTCTTTTCTGTCCTCTCCCCATCCCCTCATTTTTCTCTTCTTGCTCACTCAGTCTTCCTGTCTTTCTCTGGCGCTCTGCCTCTGTGCTTTTGGTGCTCTCTGAAAGGGGGCCTTTGGGGGCCCAGAGAGGGCCCTCCTCATCATCATCTTCCCACTTTTCCCTTCTCCCTCTTTGTCTTTGTCTTCTGTTCCATTTTCTCAGCTTTCTCCTCCTTCACCTCCTCCTTCTCATCATCCTTCTCTTTCCTTCTTAAATGACCCCACTCTCTTCAGAGATGTTATTTGCTACGTAGTTATGAGCCTTTTGCCTGTTTGACGTGAGGCCTGTTGGTTCCATAAGCAGGCATGTGGAGTGATGGGAGAGAGAGGCTCCTGCTCGGCTGTGCCTGGCACGCTCCACTCCTCGTTCTCTGCGCGTGGAACGCACTGTAAAATCGCCCTTTCGCTTCGCTGCGCGGAGGAAGCGAGCGCTCGGCCTAAACAGACGAAAAGAAGCCAAACACTTCCCAAAAAACAAGAGGATCCTGCGTAGAAACAAACGAGGCCTTTGCCCAGCCTTCGCTGCAGGGGTGCAGTCACTGTTTGGTCTGAGCCGCTCCATTAGCGTGTGGTCAGGAGCGTGTCTGTAAGACGAGGGGGAGGCTGCACGGGGTCTACAGACACTCGGCAGACAGGCTCTGCGGCCCGCGAAAACGCACAGTCCTTAAAGCACCGCCATCTCGCGAAGAAATAAAGTGGTTCCAGTCCAGCCGGTCAGGACAGGACAGACCCGGATTCCGCTGACATTCGGAGAAAGGGTGCAGACAGTCGAGAGTCCGCTTTCGTGGCCTGCTTGTTAGTCCTAGTTAGCACAGTTATTTTTCGAGTTTCGTTCCGCCTTTTTCATGGTGTTTTATGTGGCCGGCGGTTGGTATGTTGGGTTTGCTGAGACTATGAGGTCGCTGGTTTGAGGGCACTTCATTTTGGTCTGTGGTCCCTCTGTCCCTCTGGTTTGCGTTGTCCCCATAAACAGCCCGTTTCATTAGGTCATCTTTTCATCCAGGCTCAGAGTGACGTAGTCAAACCCTCAAACGAGCTCTTCATTAGTCCCTAATTGTCTTGAGGCTCTTTCTTTTGGCACTTGGAGAGGACCCAGTGAGTGGGGTTGTGGGTACTGGGAAATGCTCTATGGTCTCATAAGGCTTGCATGTCTCCAGCATTGGCTGTTGTCAGCACACACACTCCCTGTGGACCTCAAACAGCATTTCTCACTCTGCCGCTGCTAACTTCCCTCCCTGCAACCTTCCGGACCTTCCTCTCTCCTCACACAGCTCTGTGTGTGTGTCTGCATCTGTGTGTGTGTCTGCATATGTATCTGGGTGTGTTTGTGAGATCTTTCACAAGGTGAGAACCATGTTGACTGTGTGTGGGCGAGGCCTTGCCCTGTGACTAACTTGTGGTCCAGATGTATCAAACCACCAGTGGTCTCCCTCCTTTTCTCTCTCTCACTCCCTCGCTCTCTCTCTCACTTGCTCATGGGCGGTGATGTAATGTCTCCTTTACCGCGCATTCCCTCATAGCACTGAAACTGTGAGAAGACAGCATATTAAGAACCTATGTTCATCTCCATTGCAACACTGCAGCTCCCCTATTGATAAGGACACACAGTTACCTGTTTCGTTGAGGTATCTGTGTGGGCCTGACTTTCAGGAGTGTGCTTGACTTTGTGTGTGTGTGTGTGTGTGCGTGCGTGTGTGCGCATTGAGGCTGAGATATCACCAGCAGAGGTCCACACTGGGTCAGAGTGTGGGTGCAGATTGGGGAGGTCGGGGTGCAGAATCTGGGGGCTTTCTGGCATGTGGAGGATTTATGGGGCTTCGACCTTGGGAAGAAGAACAGCCCCTCCCCAGCTGGGACTGGCGCTGAGTGGATCACCTCCCCCCCCGACAGGCCGGGGGGCTGGTGTTTATGACGGCAGTGGCCCTGGCGGGGGCCGGGTGGAACGGGGACCTGACGGGGTGAGGGGAGGTGAAGCAGGAGGAGTGGCCCCCCGCTGAGCTCCCCTGAAAGCATGAATCAGAGACGGCCCTGATTTACCCCCCCTCTCCCTCAGCGGGAATGGGAGGCATGCGGAGGAGGCACTCCACCAAATCACAGCGCCAAATGAGCATCCTTCCTTCCCCGTGCCTGTGGGGTCTCCAGGCAACAGCATCCAGGGCTGAATCCTCTGGTTCCCGTGGTGACCCTGCTGGAGCATCACTCAGTCCCTGCTCTCCTGCCAAGCACATCAGAGGACAACTCTGGCACATAGACTTGGGGCACATTACTGTGTTAATTATACAGTGGAGGTCTTTCAGTCACTTCATCCTTAAGTTTATACACGACCTCCTTCCTCTCTCCGCACACCTTGCCTGGTATTGGGATCTTCCGCTGGTCAGAGCGGGTGCCCTGGCTGGGCTGGGAGCAGGACCCTGCGCTCTCTGGCTGTGTGGCCCCTGGGCGAGTGTCATCCCATCTGCTAACACGGCGCTCACCTGGCAGAGCGGGCCTCCCAGTCGCTCACTCTATCTGCCAAACCACTCTAAATTATTCATAATAATTAGACAGCATCTCATGCCCTGGCCTTGTCAGCCTGTGGGAACTGGGCTAGAATATGTCTCCAGTAACCCCCCCCCCCCCCGCCAGTAATGTGCTCCAGGCCAGCCCCCGAAGCTGGTCCTGGGAGCTCATGGCAAACGCTGGCTGGCATTCTGTAACAGCTCAGCTCTCAGTTTGCGCCATCAGCATATTCAGCTGCCGACTTTTGCTAAAAATGTGTTGCATAAAACCCCCTTTAGCTTCAACAAGCACCCCAAACAGCGTGCTAATGGGCCCCAATGCTAAAGCGCAGAGATCAGTGTTAATTTAACAGCTCAATCAAGCCAAGTTAGGAGCTGGGACCAAACATGGAGCTCTGTGTGCCCTCCTGAACCAGGGCTGTAAAACGTCCTCTCCAAACCGCCTTTACCTGCTCTCTCACCCGAAACCACCTCTCCTGCCTGTATTACCCCAGACTCTGTCTCCTGTCTCTGTTATGCTGCTCTAAGGATGAGGGTGTGTCTGAGCGTGCATTTGTGTGCATGAGTGTGTGTGTGCGCCTGTGTATGTATGTGCGTGTGCATATATGTGTGTGTTTGTGTGTTATGTGTGCACTATGTGTGGACCAGCAGAGATGGGGTGATGAGCTCAGAGAAGATGAGAAATCAGTTCTCGTTTTGTTTTTGTTTTTGTTTCTCCCTCCTCCTCCTCCTTGTCTTTGCGGGCCCTGGTTATCAGTGGTAATTAAGGCCCGGCTGTCATGCGAGGGGGAAAGGCGATAAGCAGACTGTCCCAGGGGGCCCCGCACTTCCCTTTGAAACGCGGGGGGGCAGGAGGGGAGCAGGGAGGTCAGGGAGGGGGAGGGAAGGGGGTGCAGGGTGGCATACCCACACTGCAGTTGGGGGGGGGGGGGTACGAGAGGCTCCCCCTTAGAACCCCAGCCCACATCGAGCATCCACAGTGTCCACTGGGGGCCCTCTCTGCTTCAATAGCGTAACCTTAGCAACCACATTTAACAGAAAATAAGATCACGTCTGTGCTCAGTGTGTAGCCTTTCACTTTGAGCGCAGATTTGGCTTTGAAAGGGTACGTGTGCACTAAACGAACCTCATTGGAAACGCTGTAGGTTCCTCTCAGTCTCTCCACACACCCCCTGCCACCCCAGATCGGCAATTCAGAGTGGAATTGCTATTATGAAGTATTCTTCATTTTAGAATGTGAATTATAAAACATTTTTGAAGCCTTTCTCCCCCCTCCCCCCCATCCCAAAAAAAATCCTGTTCTCGCCTGGCAGCTTAATTGAGTGCTCCAGAACGAGCGCTCGTTCTCTGGGAGCCCTGTCGTGTCCCTTAAGTTATTGCACTCCTCCGGCTCGCTGTCCCCGTCCCTTTTAAAAAGGAGCCTCTGTTTTGGCACGATTGCTCTCCGCTCCCCTTGTAAGGTTTTGCGGGTGCTGGTCTGTAATTAAGCGTCTGTAACGGTGTGTAGTAAAAGGGGTGACGTGACCCCGCGCCGCGTAAGTCACGTCGCGATGGGGGTCCAGCGACAGGACGGGCGCGGGAGCTCTTGCCCCCCCACGGAGGGGGCGAGCCGGAGCCTCTCCTCTGCTTTAATGTGCGACGGCCTTTGTGTTTCGTCCGTTTATTTTTATCGCTTCTCCTTTCTTTTTTTCCTGTGGAGGCCTGAGAGATGCTCCTCTTCAGTGCTCCTTATTCTGTGGGAGTAGTCGGGTTTGTTTCTGGGAGTTCAAAGCAAGGGGAGGTCTCTTTCATTTGCATTTTAATGGGGGCTGGTGAAACAAGAGCACCTAATCCAGACCTTGTACCCTACTGGGCCCGTACCTCCTCCTGCTCCTGGACCCATACCTCCTCCTGCTCCTGTGGCCTAAACTCCTCCTGCTCCTGTTGCCAAAACTCGTCTTCCTCCTGCTCCTGTACCCAAAACTCCTCCTGCTCCTGCTCCTAGGCCCAAAACTCCTCCTCTACCTGCTCCTAGGCCCAAACCTCCTCTTGCTCCTGCTCCTAGGCCCAAAACTCCTCCTGCTCCTGCTCCTAGGCCTATACCTCCTGCTCCTACTCCAGGCAGGAAGACCAGGCCAATGCTCAAATACTTGCTTTCGCGAAGCTGGGCCGTGGCTTCCCGCCAGCATTCAAGGGCAGAAGTCAGGGTTATTTTCTGTTTTATTCTATGTTTTGGTACTCCTCCAACACTCAGTTTGTTTAACACGACTGCCCTATACTTTATTTCCATGCCAGATTATGCTACACTAATGCAGGATTGATGCTGCTGACCAGAAAGCATTAACCGTTTCAACACCGGCAGCCATGTTCATCCGCCATTTTATTCATGACCATTCAGCTCAACCAGCGTACACTACTCACAGACGGGAATTAGCTATGAGTTTATGACTGAATATTTCAGCAAACTGTAGTGTAACAGTACATAATGCCTAACTGCATACATGGCAAAAACCGAAAAACAGGTCAATCTTAGCGAGTATTTTAGTCTCATATTTAGATTTAATGTCTTAATTTTATTACTTAAAATAAGCTGAACTTTTCTGCTTGAGAGAAAAAAAGATTTCACATCTCATTTCGAGACTGAAACACGTGTGAAGACGCTTTTTCGTGCGGTGTGATTAGAACGCGTAAGACGCAGAGCGGAGCGTAAGACGCAGAGCGGAGCGTAAGACGCAGAGCGGAGCTGAGCTGAGGTGAGTGATGGGAAGACGCGGCCCTTCCCGGTGGTCCGGGTCTGTTTCGGCTTTTCCGGGGGCAGGAGCGTCTCAGAACGGGCCGCTCAGAAGCAGCGCCCATCACGCCGTGACCCGCGGAACGGAGGTCACAGAGGGAGTTTGTTTTAGCGGGAAATGAGCTGAGGAGGGGGGGGGAGGAGATTTATGAGCTGGCTGGGAGAGGAGGCGCGGCCCGTTCCTCCCGCTATCGGGTCCGTACCTTAGCGCGCGGAGCTGCGCGCCGTGGGTGTTCTCCTCCGCCTCTCCCTCTGTCCTCCGCCTCTTTCTCCTCACTCTGTTTCCCCACCCACTCCTTCCCTAATGGGGGGACACTGATGGAGGTTCTTAAGTTGTCTTGCGTGTGAATGGATAAAAAGACCAGGCTTGACACAGTGCTTGATACTCTCCAGATAGTAGGCAAAATGACAGGCCTAGATTGGCTTCATCTGTCATTTTCATATTGTTATATACCACACCCTCCAGTCACTCCACCCCTCCCCCCCACACACACATCTCCCTCTTACGTGGTCCCACCATCTTCTGCACCTCCTCCTCCTCCTCCTCCACCTCAACCTCCTCGTTCTGCCAATCGAGAGCATTCCTAACGCAAACACAACTGTTTGTGAAGAGAGCAGGTCTTTGTTTGGAGGCGAGACCGGCCGCAGTTGGACCGACGGTGGAATTCCAGCGGTCGCGGTCGGTTGCCGGGGCCGACCGCAGATCTGCATTCGTTTAGAGCGTTTCAGGATTTGTTTCTGATTTATCGTTTTTGTAACGCTGCCATTTTGTCCGATTGGCTGTCGGAGCGCTTGGAGGAATGTGACAAATAAAAACAGGACGCTGCGTTTTGCAGAAACGCCCGCGCCCCTCCCCGCCGCGTCCTGTGGACGTGTGAGGATTCCTGGGTTTGCGTGCGGTGTGTGGTGTCCCCCGGCGCTTTGGCGTAGCGGGATCGGGGCGGGGACGCCGCGAATCCGCCGCGTTCCCCGCGGCAACACGTTTGTGCGCCGCGATCCCGAGGAAGGACCGCCTCCTCCACCGTGCTCCAGCTCGGCAGGAAGGGACGGAAGATAGCGGGTAGAGGGAGAACGGGAGGAGGAGGAGGAGGAAGGTCACTCTGCGCGACCTCGTGTCCGACCTCTGTTGCGCTCAGGACGAGCCGGGCCGGGGGAAAGGCGCGTCCTCCATCGATCGATCGGCCGTCCGGCCGCCAGCCGCGAAGCGACTTGACCTTTGACCCCGCGCCGATCGGTAACCGTCCCACACGGTGACAGCGCCCCTGATTGAAAGGGTGGGGGTGCGACGCTGAAAAGCCCCCAGTGTCCATTTCCCCAATGTGTCCACTTAGGCTCCGTCTCTCTCTGCTCTGTCCCCTCGCTGGGCGTCCTGGGACGGCTGGAGACGGCCTCGATTGGGCTGCAGATTCCGAGAGTGAAAGGGTGAGAAAAGAGCCTGATTCATGGGATGATTCCCAGAGAAGAATCCAGGCTTTCGCATGTTAAGAGGCGCGCTGCGATGAATTTATCTGCGCAGTTTGTTGGGTCTCGCCTGTGTTGTTGCAGTGATGATCCTAAAAAGCTGTTCTTGTTCTGTGTCCTTTGTCAAGCTGAAGGAACACATTTCAGCCCTTGCTGTCCCTACATTATTGCAACACACACATTGTTCTTCGTGTAAAAAAAACATTTTCCCCTCCCACCCCATCCCCCTGCAGATTTAATGAGGCTCCGCAGTCATCAGACCTCACATTATATTAGTGCACAGCCTAATTAGTACAGTGTGGGATTGAAGGTGGCACACACGCGCACACACACACACATATAGCGCATGTACACACACATACACACACGCTCATACACACGCACATACATGCACGCTAACACATACACACACACACACACACCGCATGTGCACACACACATACACACACACGCTCATGCACACACGCACACACATACACGCTAACAAACATACCGCATGTGCACACACATGTGCACGCACATGCACACACAGACACTCACACACACACACACACACACCGCATGTGCGCACACACAAACACACACAAACACACACACACACACACACACACACAGAACCCATCCATTCTTCTCTGCGTCTGGACGTGTAGCTTGTTTCCTGCGTTTGACGGATGTGGGAGCGCTGTTTGTCTGCCCCGCCGCTCCCCTCTGAGGTCAGGCGTCTTCGCGCGGCGTTCGGGACGGGACGGGTACGCGGAGGCCCCCCCCACCCCTGGAACACAGCGGGGCGCTCACTGGAGCGAGCCCCGGCGCTGAACCCGGCGGCTGTGCGGGCCCGAGCCCGAGCCCCGGAGTGATGGATGAGGCGACGCGCACGCGTGTGTAAATACAGCCGCGCTGACAGGGCTGAGCTGCAGCCACGGCGCCGCGACCGCTAGCGGCTAGCGCCAGGGCGGGAAGATGCGCTGACAACAGCCGGGGACGAGGTTGTCTCGTATGAGGGGGGGGGCTGGTGGCCTCAAACCCCCTCGACAGAGAACAAACCCCAAGCACGCGGCTCCACCAGCTGCCCACACTTCTGCCTGACAGGCCCAAGATGGACGCCGCTGGAGGCCCAGGGCTTTGGTGAGGCTGGGCCGGGCCTGTGGAAGAGGCCTGAGGGCCTGGCGCCGTGTGGGCGGTGTGAAACCCCCTGTCTGATGGGCGGAAGGGGCGAACCGAACGACCCGGCTGTGATTAATATGACCCGCTCTAGCTGACTGCACACTGTGCGGCAGAACAACTGCGGCTCTGTACATCCCCGGTGTTTATAAGCCATTAAAAAGCCATGCATAATAATCCTGGCAAGGCCAGCTGTGCGCTTAATACCTGTGGAGGTGAGGGTGGGGGGTGTATGGGTGGGGCAAAGAGAGTGCATATCCCTGAATGCACCAATCCCCACTCTGTCCTCCTCTGCTCACAGCCGTGATGTCATAGTTGGGGGCGGGATCAAAGCTCCTGTCTATGGTAGGATGTGGTGCGATAGGGCACAGAGCCGGGGCTCACCAGTGCTCCCCCCATTCTGAGAAAGGGAGAGAGAGAGAATGTGAGAGAGAGAAGCATGGCCTTTGTCAGCCGCCTGCAGTCCTCTGCATCTCCTCAGCGTGCTTCTTCACACATTCCACACTTTCAGCTATTAATCAGACCGCTCATCTCTTTCTCTTTCCTTGCCAAAATGGTTTGGGTGCATGTGCTTGTGTGCGTACGTGTGCGTGGGTGTGTGTGCTTTAAGGACTGCATCCAACGTGACCCTGCAGCCCCTCACAGTGCAGGTGGGCTTCTCCGCTCTCCAGGACCCACAGAGGAGCTGGTTTAGGAGAGGAGCCCGTTCCTCCCTCATTAGGCTCCTGCTTTCACATGTGATGTATGGAGCCGCAGATAAAACGTCGGCTGCTCCCCCCCCCCCCCCCCATTAAAATTGAGAAATATTTCACTATATTATCTTTTTGACGGGAGACAGCTGCTGTGTTGCAGTGCTGTGTGCCGATTTCGAGCCAGCACCCCTTTCAGAGTCCAGAGTTTGTTCTACGCCCCCTCCCTCTCCGAGCCCGCCTCGTCCTTAACGTTCGGCCTCTTCCCCTTTCCCTCCCCCACAGGCAGGAGGCGCTGCTGGCCGCCATCAGCGAGAAGGACGCCAACATCGCCCTGCTGGAGCTCTCGTCCTCTAAGAAGAAGAAGACGCAGGACGAGGTGGCCCTGCTGAAGAGGGAGAAGGACCGGCTGGTGCAGCAGCTCAAGCAGCAGGTGAGGAACTGGTCACATGACCCCGGGTGCCAGCCAGCTCTAGGGCCTCACACATCCACGGCAACCACGGAATGCGGGGCTGTTGTCAGTTATCTTTGAAATCTTGGGTTTTCTGACCTGCTGTTTCCACAATACTCTTCTGTGTTTGTAGGATTTTAAAAACATGAAATTGCCCCTCAGGCACAACACATGAAGGGGTAGAAAATAAGCAGCCACAGACCTGCAATGTTCTGTCAAGGGGTGAGGTTAGAATGGACAGACAGAAAGATTGGGGTGGGAGGAGGGGGGGGGGGGTGTTGGTTTTGGAGGTGGGATAACAGGCTGCAGATGTCAAACCACTAGCCTGTTAGTGAGGGTAATTTTAGGATTACTCATCTTCTTCTGGAGGTCCCCACAAGCAGTCCACAAACACACACGGGCTTACTGCACACGCACACAGGCACAAGAGTAACACAAGGGCTCGTATACACGGTCACCACATGCATACTGGGCAGCCACCCACGCACAAACAAACACACCCTTACTGCACAAACACGCGCTCGCAAAAAGCATAACCACAACCACACATTTTCAACACAAATATGCACGGACATACACAAAGCAGGCTCCCAACTCTATATATGCACACACACACACACACACACACACACACTCACTCACACACAACCAGGTCCTTCTGTCTTTCTCCAGGGCTTGGGCAAGGTTACTTATACTGTAGCACTGATGTGTAGCAGAAGCGAAACAGGCCAATCCTGGAGTCTCTGCAGGGATGTGCTGGTTGGCAAGCTTCTGTCAGCCAGTCACTCGTGTGTGTGGTGTGTGTGTGTCTGTGTCTGTCTGTCTGTCTGTTTGTGTGTGTGTCTGTGTCTGTCTAGGTGTCTGTCTGTGTGTGTTTCTTTGTGAGAGTGTGTGTTTCTTTGTGAGAGTGTGTGTGTGTGTGTGTGTTTGTGTCTTTGTGTGAGTGTCTATCCTTGGGAGTGTGCTGTGTGTTGGATGGCCGTCGGTTGGGGAGGGGCGGGGTGGCTGCAGCATTCCACAGGAAATGGCTGTCAGTGTAAGAGATAGGCAGGATGTGGGCCCAGGAGAGGAGAGGGCCTGCAGTCTGTCACCCTGAGCTGCCTGTCACTCCCCAGAGAGCTGCACGCATCTCTGCCCTGGACACACGGGGGGGGGAGGGGGGCTCTTCATTCATTTGCCCTTTGACCTCCTGAGTGCCTTTCACCAAACACAACTGATAGCCCCCCAAGCTTAAAGGCCATGGTAGTGGCTGTAAAATTCCTCTGAGTTAATAGCTGCTTATATGGGGTACTCTGAGGGTGGGGGGGGGTTGGCGGGGGGGTGTCAGGATTTCGATGCTGTGGCGAAGGTCCCACGCCATGCTGTGGTCTGGCCCAGCCACCCTGACTGAAGCCCCGGAGGAATCTGTGCTGTACCCCTGACCTGATCTGCGCGGGGGCCAAATGTGTTATTGTAACCCCTCTGCGTCGCGCGGGGTCATAAACGTGCCGCTTCCTGGACTGACGCCTGAGAAATCAGCTTTAGGGACGGAACTGAAGGTCGGACAAAAGAGGAACGCTCCCCATGTCTCTCTCTGTCACTCTCTCTCTCTGTCTCTCTCTCTCCCTCTGTCCCTCTCTCTCTCTGTCCCTCTCTCTGACTCTCTCTCTCTTTCTCTCTGTCCCTTTCGCTTGCTCCCTCTCTCTCTCTGTCTCTCTCTCTCCCTCTGTCCCTCTCTCCCTCTGTCCCTCTCTCTCTCTGTCCCTCTCTCTGACTCTCTCTCTCTCTCTCTCCCCCCCTTTCGCTCGCACCCTCTCTCTCTCTCTCACACACACACTTTCATCCCCTTCTCTGGTCTGTCGGCTTCCAGGAGAGCAGCGATGTGGTAAAAACAGGAACAAACGCCCCGAGACGCGCTCTGAACCCGGAGCGTTTTGCTAACCCCCCCCCCCCCCCCGCGGAGCACAACGCGTTCCCTCTTCGGGAATCAATTCCTGAAACGTCGAAAGCTGAAAATTCCTCGTCGTCCTCCGTGAATTTTCCCCGGCAGTCGGTAAAGTGCGGCAGACGTTTCACCGGAGCCGGGAAAAAAAAACACGGAAGGCGAGGTTATATGAAACGTGTCTGGAAAATTTTGGTCCGTCTTATCAAAAGCGCAGCGTGCCGAGAAGCTGCAGGACTCAGGCTGAAATTGGCTCCGTAATGCGATTCCTCCTAAGAGCGCACGCGTTCCCCTCTCGCTGCCTGACCTGCACCCCACAGAGGTGCACACACGCTCACGCACGCACACGTCCCTGCCCCCCTCTGCAAAATATCATCATAGTTGTTTTTTTTTCTCCTCGGGACTCAGCTAGACTGTATCAACATTTATTTGGTCGCTGCGGAGACGGTAGCGTTTAGACATGATTATGTTCCGACTGCTCCCTGTTTGAGTCCCATATGAGGGCATGTGCTGTAGTCCCCCTCTGGAACATACGTCCCATGAGCTGTTTTTGTAAAAGACTCACTGTAGAAGCAACACTGTTATCCTGATACGTAGCTGAACAGTCCAGGGCCTTAGGCTGGCTCACTTGCTATAGATACTGTACCTGTCCCACAGAGTCTCTGCAGTGCTGTACCTGTCCCACAGAGTCTCTGCACTGCTGTACCTGTCCCACAGAGTCTCTGCAGTACTGTACCTGTCCCACAGAGTCTCTGCAGTACTGTACCTGTCCCAGAGAGTCTCTGCAGTGCTGTACCTGTCCCACAGAGTCTCTGCAGTGCTGTACCTGTCCCACAGAGTCTCTGCAGTACTGTACCTGTCCCAGAGAGTCTCTGCAGTACTGTACCTGTCCCACAGAGTCTCTGCAGTGCTGTACCTGTCCCACAGAGTCTCTGCAGTGCTGTACCTGTCCCACAGAGTCTCTGCAGTGCTGTACCTGTCCCATAGAGTCTCTGCAGTGCTGTACCTGTCCCAGAGAGTCTCTGCAGTGCTGTACCTGTCCCACAGAGTCTCTGCAGTACTGTACCTGTCCCACAGAGTCTCTGCAGTACTGTACCTGTCCCACAGAGTATCTGCAGTACTGTACCTGTCCCACAGAGTCTCTACAGTACTGTACCTGTCCCATAGAGTCTCTGCAGTACTGTACCTGTCCCAGAGAGTCTCTGCAGTACTGTACCTGTCCCAGAGAGTCTCTGCAGTGCTCTATCTGTCCCAGAGAGTCTCTGCAGTGCTGTACCTGTCCCACAGAGTCTCTGCATTGCTGTACCTGTCCCACAGTCTCTGCAGTACTGTACCTGTCCCACAGAGTCTCTGCAGTGCTGTACCTGTCCCATAGAGTCTCTGCAGTACTGTACCTGTCCCAGAGAGTCTCTGCAGTGCTGTACCTGTCCCAGAGAGTCTCTGCAGTGCTGTACCTGTCCCACAGAGTCTCTGCAGTGCTGTACCTGTCCCACAGAGTCTCTGCAGTACTGTACCTGTCCCACAGAGTCTCTGCAGTACTGTACCTGTCCCAGAGTCTCTGCAGTGCTGTACCTGTCCCAGAGAGTCTCTGCAGTACTGTACCTGTCCCACAGAGTCTCTGCAGTACTGTACCTGTCCCAGAGTCTCTGCAGTGCTGTACCTGTCCCACAGAGTCTCTGCAGTACTGTACCTGTCCCACAGAGTCTCTGCAGTACTGTACCTGTCCCATAGAGTCTCTGCAGTACTGTACCTGTCCCATAGAGTCTCTGCAGTACTGTACCTGTCCCATAGAGTCTCTGCAGTACTGTACCTGTCCCACAGAGTCTCTGCAGTACTGTACCTGTCCCACAGAGTCTCTGCAGTACTGTACCTGTCCCACAGAGTCTCTGCAGTACTGTACCTGTCCCATAGAGTCTCTGCAGTGCTGTACCTGTCCCATAGAGTCTCTGCAGTACTGTACCTGTCCCACAGAGTCTCTACAGTACTGTACCTGTCCCACAGAGTCTCTGCAGTACTGTACCTGTCCCAGAGAGTCTCTGCAGTGCTGTACCTGTCCCACAGAGTCTCTGCAGTGCTGTACCTGTCCCACAGAGTCTCTGCAGTACTGTACCTGTCCCACAGAGTCTCTGCAGTGCTGTACCTGTCCCACAGAGTCTCTGCAGTACTGTACCTGTCCCACAGAGTCTCTGCAGTACTGTTCCTGTCCTTCAGTCTCTCCAGTGCTTTCAAGTCTCTGCAGCGTTTGACCTTGTGACCCACAGAGACGTCCGCTCTGTGCAAAGTAACTTTTCAGCTGCTTTGGGGATCAGTGCAGATTTACAGCCCTGCGCTCAGGCAGTAAGTCACGGGGCGGAGCACCCCCCCACTCTCCCCCTGCGCACCCGCAGCCTCTTTCCTGCTAATTGGACACAGACCTGCGTGGCTCGAGATGGGGCGGGGGGAGTTGGGGGGGGGGGGGGGCAGGGTTGCCGTTTGGGGCTCACCTGGAGCCGGGCTGATAGCTGGGTCTCACGCGCTGGGGCTGCCCTGTCCGGAGCAGAGCGGTGGAGAACGTCAGGGCGGAATTCCACAAACCCCTGTGAGCTGTGACCCTACGTCCTACTGCTTATCCAGCCTCCCTCTAACTCCCGTGAGCTGTGACCCTAAAACCTACAGCTCACCTTAACTCCCTCTAAATGTTACGCAGGCCCAACGTAACTCTCTCGACTGGAGACAGCGCTGTATGAAAATGTTTTTTTCTGTAAAAGGGTTTTTATTTTTTTATTTTAAAGGAAGGAGTGTTATTCGATTTATTTGCGGAAAAAAAGGTTGAAAATAGTTCCAAACACAGTTATTTTGTTTACGTGTGATGTGATGGAGGGCATTAATGGCGCTCCCCTGGCCTCGCGTGGCTGGGCCTGCTGACACCTCCGTGTCTGGCCACACTGAGCTCTTTCTCCGCTCCTCTGGGATTCTGGTCTGGGCTGCTTTTGTGTGGTTTTAACCCCCGGCTCCACCACGCACAGTAACGTTCTGCTTCCATCTGATGGATCACATCAGAGGTTTCCTGCCTTTTCCCATGTTCACTGCACTGTATGTCTGTGTTTGTCGGGGTTTTCCTTCTGTGTGTGTATATGAGAGGGAGAGAGAGGGATGTGTGTGTCGGAGAGAGAGAGAGATGTGTGTGTGTGTGTGTGCATGCGTGTGCGTCAGAGAGAGAGGGAGAGATGTGTGTGTATATGAGAGAGATGTATATGTGTGTGTATAAGAGAAAGAGAGGTGTGTGTATATGTATTTGTGTGTGTCTATGGGAGAGAGAGGTGGTGTGTGTGTGGGGCTATGCGGATGTGTGTGTGATGGTGTGTGTGCATGTGTGAGAGTGTGCGAGTGTCTGCGTGTGTGAGAGTGTGTGCGTGTGTGAGAGTGTGTGAGCGTATGTGTGCATGTGTGAGAGTGTGTGTGTGTGTGTAAGAGTGTCTGTGTGTGTGTGATGGTGTGTGTGTGTGTGTGTAAGAGTGTCTGTGTGTGTGTGAGTGTGTGCGTGTGTGTGTGTGTGTGTGTGTAAGAGTGTCTGTGTGTGTGTGAGTGTGTGCGTGTGTGTGTCAGCGGTCCCCCAGCCCGCCCCCGGAGGAGGTGTGGGGAATGACTGCTTGGCAGTGTGGGGAGTTAATGGACTGTGGCTGCAGTGGCGTGATGCTGGAGCTGAAGGAGCTTGGGAGTGCCGTGCGCTCCCGTCCCTCTCCGCCTGACGTTGATCAAGTGATTGTGTATTTTTAGCCCTTCCGCAGGGAGAACAGACATGTCAGACTGCCAGACTCGCTCACCCTGCTGAGAAGTCCTGTGTGCGTGTGTGTGTGTGTGTGTGTGTGTGTGTGTCTGTCTGTCTCTGTGTGCATGCGTGCGTGTGTGTGTGTGCGTGTGTGTGCGTGTGTGTGTGCGTGTGTGTGTGCGCGAGCGTTTGTGTACATGCGTGCATGCAAATGTGTCAGCGTGCGTGTCTGTATGTACTTGCTGTACATGTCCTTGTGTGTTGTGACTGACAGTTATAAGTCGCTGTGAAAGCAGGCCTAACACTTTCCTCATAGAAAGTGTTACTGGGGCTAGACTTCCTCCTCTTGTAGTCACAGTGGAATGGAAGAGGTCTGAGTCTAAGGCTCAGCACTCCGGCTCGCTTCAGAAAAGGGTGCTCTCACCTCAGCGCTGAGGGTACTTTGTCGAATCAGGTGGATGGAGTCAGAGAATGAATGAGAGGGGCAGAGGGTCTGAAAGAGAGAGAGAGAGAGAGAGAGAGAGAGAGAGAGGGAGTTGTGGAAGGGTGAACCCTGGCTCAGTTCTGAGGGCAGTGGAATAACTAACAGTGATTAAGCTCAATTGCTGTTTGCAAGTCCACCGGGAGACGTATACATGTGCATTAAAAAAAGTCTGGTGGCAGCTCGGAAACCTCAGAGCTGGAGCTAGCGCTGGAGCTAGCACTGGTTCCCACAGGTCCTGGAGCGGTGCGCGGGTAATTCCATCTGCGGAAAAATGGCCTGTGTGTGCAGAGGCCTCGCGGGCGTACCTGCCCTGCCGAAGAGGGGCGATGACGACGGCGAATACGACACCGGCGACCGCGGCACGTCCGCGGCGTTCTCCAGCACCTGCCCCGCCCCTTCGGCTGCCCGCTTCGCCCAAACACGTCCGGGGGTAAATAGAGTGTGAAAACATGGCGGCGGTGGCGGGGCCCCGGTCTCTGTGGCGGGGCCCTGGTCTCTGTGGCGGGGCCCTGGTCTCTGTGGCGGGGCCCTGGTCTCTGTGGGAGCCGCGCGCGGGGCCCTGGTCTCTGTGGCGGGGCCCTGGTCTCTGTGGCGGGGCCCTGGTCTCTGTGGCGGGGCCCTGGTCTCTGCGGGGCCCGTGTCAGTCCAGCGCCGCCCGCGTTTGAAAGCGGCTCTTTATTCGGGCCCCGGGCTCGGCTTCAGGCGCCTCTCCGGCCTGCCGCGGCCAAACAGATCACAGCCCTTAAATTAGAGCCCAGCTCACGGGCCAGTGGTCAGGAGCTGGAAACAACAAGCCTGGGGAAAGAGGAGGGAGAGAGAGAGGGAGGGGGGGGGGGGGGGGGGGGGGACAGGGGGAGGGGAGAGGGGGAGAGACAGGGAGAGAGGTAGAGAGAGGGAGTGAGAGAGAGAGAGAGAGGGCTAAGGAGGGAGAGAGGGGAGAGAGAGGTGGGCAGAGGGAGGGAGAGCGACAGAGAGAGGGCGAAAGAGGAAGAGAGAGTGAGGGAGAGGGAGTAAAGCAGAGAGGGAGAGAGGCAGAGGGAGAGAGGCCTAGAGAGAGAGAGAGGAGAAGAAGAAGGAGGGCGAGAGAGAATACAAAAACAAAACTGCAACAAGCGTCTGATTTATTGCAGGATCTGTTTCGCCTCAGCCGCTCTGCGGCGTGTCTCTCCGAGGGTGCTGATGCCTCTCCCAGCCAATGACGAAGCGCCTGCGCCATCAGAGCCCTCCCCCCCCCCCCGCCCTGACGAACGGAAGGGCCCAAATGACTCCGTTCTCCCGGAGATGGGTTGAGGATTTCTCTTCGCCTCTCAGTCGCGGAAAAGAGAAAAACCTGAACATGTTTTTACGCCACAAAGATAAACCTGCAAATCAATAAGGAGGCGGTTTGGTTTCCTGCTGGTGTTTGAGCAGCGGAGGGTGGGAGATGAGCTTCGGGCTGCTGGCCCCGCCCCGCCGCCTCCTCTCTCAGTGGGGCCCAATCGAAGGCCCCCGGCCTCGCTCAGATGGGGTGCCGCGGGCGCCGGCTCTTATATGAAAATGAGACGGACCGGGGGAAGCCGAGGCCGGGGAGAAGATAATATTTGTGATATTCCAGAAGCTTTTGTTTCCGACGGCGCTCTCAGGTCGGTTTGCTCACCGCCGGGGGGGGGGGGGGGGCGGCTTCCTCTCGACAGATCCTGCTGGGCTTGGGCTGCCTTTTTTTGGGATGGAACTCCTTCTCCTGGCCCGGTTATTCCCCCCCACACAGGAATCATCCACCTGGCCTCGGTACTTTTAATTCCACCTAGAACCCATATTTACGGAGATAGATATGTCTGTTGTCTGTTCCGCGTTCTTAAGTGACTCCCCCTGATGGCTTTTCCGTTCAGAAGCCTTGTTGCAGTCGAGCTGCGGGACGCAAAGCAAGTGTTCGCCCGTAGCGATGGTGGCAGTTAGCCATGACACACAACAGTCTGGTCCTGGGCGTGCTCAGATGGGCTCGCTGGTCTTCAGAAGGACGGGCTCTGGGTTCTGTGGCGGGGGGTGGGGGGGGGCAGTACTCTCTCTCCTCCGGGGTCTCTGGTTATGTGCAGGCGTTAAAATAGCCATGAATCTCAGCGGGACGTCCCACTGGCTCCTCACAGCGCGCACATTACCAAACGCCAGGGAGACTGGGGACTGAGTTAGGGGGACGGGGGGAACAGCATATGGTTTGGATTTAGGGAAAAAATGGTTTTGCCAGGGGTTTATATTTTGTGTGTGTGTGTGTGTGTGTGTGTGTGTGTGTGTGTGTGCATGCATATATGTGCAGTGTGAACAGTCTGTGTGTGAGTGTGAACGTGTGTGTCCATGACAAACCCTCGCCTCCCCACATCTGCACACCTGGGTTGAGACGCTTTAACACTCAGAGATGGGACGCCGGGCGGGAACAGCAGAGCTCCTCCCTCCTCTCCTGTAACAGCAGAGTTAATAAAACATGACTTTTCCAGACAGATTGAATGTGTTTGCCTCCTCCCCCCCTCATCCCCACTCTAATTTGCCACTAAGAGATGTCCCTTCCCATCAGCCTCTGCTGCCCTGGTGCCCCGCGGCAGCTGGAGGGGGGCAAGGCTGACTGGCGGGGGCAGCCCTCAGTCAGGACAGGAGCCAACAGATGGAGATCCCCTGGCCACCCCCGGCGCGTGCCAGTTACTGTGTGGCTTTATAATCAAATGATGCCCCCCCCCCAGATAATGTGAGATGCGGTGATTGGAATAGCGCTGCTGTGGTTTGTGCTGGTGCTGTCCGCTTGTGTTTTCACATTAACGCGAGGTCATTGGATAGTGAGAGGGACGGGTCATGATTCATTACCTTGGCTAGAGGAGGGTTTACCTTTAAGTACCTTAAATAGCATCAGGGACTGTTTTATTCCAGCCTGTATTCTTGTGCTGAGTTGTATTGGCTTAGCTGTGTGCTAGCCTGAGTGCTGTTGCTGTAATGGTGGTCCTCAGCTGTGTTGGCTTAGCTGTGTGCTAGCATAAGGGCTGTTGCTTTATGGTGGTCCTCAGCTGTGTTGGCTTAGCTGTGTGCTAGCCTGAGTGCTGTTGCTGTAATGGTGGTCCTCAGCTGTGTTGGCTTAGCTGTGTGCTAGCATAAGGGCTGTTGCTTTATGGTGGTCCTCAGCTGTGTTGGCTTAGCTGTGTGCTAGCCTGAGTGCTGTTGCTGTATGGTGGTCCTTGGCTGTGCTGGCTTAGCTGTGTGCTAGCATAAGGGCTGTTGCTTTATGGTGGTCCTCAGCTGTGTTGGCTTAGCTGTGTGCTAGCCTGAGTGCTGTTGCTGTAATGGTGGTCCTCAGCTGTGTTGGCTTAGCTGTGTGCTAGCCTGAGTGCTGTTGCTGTATGGTGGTCCTTGGCTGTGCTGGCTTAGCTGTGTGCTAGCATAAGGGCTGTTGCTTTATGGTGGTCCTCAGCTGTGTTGGCTTAGCTGTGTGCTAGCCTGAGTGCTGTTGCTGTAACGGTGGTCCTCGGCTGTGCTGGCCGGAGCGATGCCTGCCCTAATTCTGCTCCATAGAATGCACTGAGTGGTCTGCTGTGCCGCCTCACTGTCTCTGCCGTCGAGCTCCGCGAGCCAGATGGAGGCTGCTGCGCGTGATGCGTTCATTAGACATGTATGAAACACAGAGCGTGGCGCTCCTTCGGTGAGGGAGGGAAAGCTTGACGGTTTGAAGACGCACGCTGTTTCCTCTCTTGTTCCGGAGCGATCTGTCGCGTGACACCTGTGAAGGCGGCGAGGACCTCCCCACACGCCATGAGAACGACTTCAGAGACTCGGGGCGCGAGGCCTCGTGCTCAGCCGCTAGTGAGTCGCTATCGACGCGGCTGACGTCGCGCTTCCTCCACTCATACCCAGAAAAGAGAACGAAAATACAGAAGCTGGACTAGAGGCTGTAAAACTGAATTATAGAAATGGCCCAAAGTGAGAAATGATTAGGGGCAGTTGTGCTTCTGACAGGGGGAGGTTTCTGAGGGAAGGAGCCGCTTGCTGGGGATGTGTTCTCTCCCTCCTTCCTTAAGCTATATACTGAGGCAGCAGAGACATTAACTGCGTTCGGTGAAAACCAACACTAGGAAGGCTGTTATTTCTAGGTTATGGGTTTTGATTACCTCAATTACGAGATTAACAAAAGGGGGATTTTATTCCGCTCTGAAAAAGTCATTTCTGCAATCATGACTAAGCATATTTACGACTATCAGCTTTTTTGTTCTATTTTTTTTTTCCTCTGGCATCAGCACATTCAAAAGAGGGAGGGGGGGCGGGGGGGGGAAAGGGAAGAGAATGTTAATGGAGGAAAAGTAAAATAATTGTGAAAATGATTAGATTAAGTGAGCGAATGAGTTCCCCAGTTGGAGCGGAAACCAGCATTCCAGCCAATTACTGTCAGCCGTGCTCTGGGTCTGTCCAGTCTGAGAGAGAGAGAGAAAAAGAGAGAGGGAGGGAGGGAGAGGGAGAGAAGCAGAATGAAGTGATCCCAGTATCACACAGTCCTTAGGCACTTTCCGACTGCCCAAAGTCCCTTAATTAATTAGCCAGCGGTGAGGGGGAGGAAGCCCATTAGCTGTCCCTGGTGTCCCAGACGCTCCATAGTATTAATTAATCGGCTGGCAACACCAAAGAAGGAAGAGGGCGGGGGGCCTTGCTCCCTCTCTCCTTTTCAACGGGAGAAGGTACCCCAAATCCCAGCCCCTCTCCTCCTTGTGAGGATGTCAGTGAGACCCTATTGGGGGGAGGGGGGGGGGCGGTGCTGTTACTCTGTACGTTTCCCGTCAGTCTGTAAATATTGCATTAACCCCTCTTAACCTGCACGCTGAGTGGCGGTATGTGGAGCATGAAGGTATGCGCGGCAAAACAAAAATAAAAAAACAGAGCGCCCTCCCGAACGGCCAGTGGGGCTCCAGCCACGTGTGCCCCCCCCCCCCGCCCCCACCCACACTGTCCGGCTTCGTTCCAAGAGCCACCGAGGCAGGGGATCGTGTTTCCTGCTTAAATTGTTTTATATACGGGCGTAAGGGGCTCTGGCAATTGGGGGGGGGGGCTTCTTAACGGGCTTAACTTCTCTCCCCCCTCCCTTACTCTCTCTCTCTCCCCCTCTCCCTTACTCTCTCTCTCTCCCCCTCTCCCTTACTCTCTCTCTCTCCCCCTCTCCCTTACTCTCTCTCTCTCCCCCTCTCCCTTACTCTCTCTCTTTCCCCCACTCCCTATTTTCCCCCTCCAGTGTGCAGTTCCCCGTTATAGCTAACACATGTCCCCCCCCCCCCCCCGAATTCCTGCTCACTGGTGAGAATGTCCCCCGCTGCTCTGCCACCCTGGAGCAGCGCTGCAGAAAGTGTGCAGAGTTCATCAACACTGCCCTGGAGACATCTCCACTGCTGAGGAAGAGGGGTCCAGTTACCACTCCGCCTGCCCTCCTCCTCCTCTTCTCCTCTCCTCTTTTCTCCTCTCATCTCCCCACCCCTTCTGTTTCTTACCCTCCTTCCCATCTCCCCCACCCCCCCCCTCGTCCCCTGTCCCTGTCCCCCCCCCCAACTTCTTTAGTTAACTCAACGTCTCTGGTCCAATGGTTGGCACGCGTTCCATTGTTTTTCAGAAATCTCCCAATTGTGCTTTTCCACTGAGGGGAGGACAGCCTTGGCCAAGGCCCGTTCTGGGAAGGCTTAGCGTCGTCGCTGCGCTAATGGGAGCTAATGATGTCACCGGCAGCGTATGCTGGGCCGAGGGTCAAAGGGCACAGTGCTCCGCTTTGTGGCAATTTGTCATTCGCGTTGTTGTCTGTCATGGATACCCTTTCTTTTAATTTCGACCAGTGGGAGCTTTTTTTATTATAATCCCCAAAGCAGGCGCTGGAGTGGGTTTTTCGTGGAGAAAGTGCCCGTCTTTAACACTGTAACTGTCATTTAAAGGAATGGAAAAGAGCTGTCACACACTCATTTAAAAGTAATGTGAATGTATTGAACTGTGTTTAAACCGAGAACTATTCCAGTAACTTTACAGCTCATACTTTAAAATATTTCTCAGACCTATACATTAACTTTAAGGAACTTGGCCATGGAAATCAGCGGTATTAAAACTCAACCCAGCAGTTATTTAGCCTGATTTATGGTCGTGGAAATGAGACACAGAAACAATTTTTTTTCCCGGATTGGAGTGGGCTGACGTGTGTTTTGTTTTTCTATAAATTCAATACTTTGGCAGATTGTTAAAGATGGAGGTGCCGTCGCCCCAGCTCCCGACAGCAGCTTTTGCCCCATTCAGTTTTCCAATCGTTCATTAAAGGGGCTGAATCGGGTTCGTCCGGCGACCTCCCTCCTCATCCTCGCTCCCTCCTGCGGCACTTTAAACGATCCTGCGAGGCTAACGTTTCCCCCGCCGTAGCGCAAGGCCTGAATGCGCTAACTGCCCCTCACCCCGCCTTTGTCAAAGCCGATGGGCCAGACGGCACTCAGCCTCTTCACCAGAGTCCAGGCCTGTCCACAAATATATCCAAATATTATTATTTATTTTTTTTACTGTGTTAGCTTTTCCACGGGTCAGTGCATCATCATCAGCAGCCAATCAGAGCGCAGCTGTGCTGGTGGAGAGGTTTCTCGCTCGCAGGTGCGGAGCAGCCCCCGGCTCAGTAATTTCGCGGGCGGGAGGAAAGCTTGTTTATTTTTAGTATCGTCATTTTTAAGTGTATTTGTTTTTGCGCGGGGCTGGGGGGGGGACGAGGGAAGGGGAGCGCAGGCGAGGGAGGGAGAGAGGGACGGAGGGCTGTCAAGGGGCTTGAGTAATGCTCCCTCCGAGCCCGTACCCCCCGCCCCCCCCCCCCCCCCCCCCCCCCCCCCCCCCCCCCCCCCCCCCCCCCCCACTCACGCCGGCTCCGCATATCCATAGGGCTTTGAGTGCTACAAGCCTGGGAGCTTAATCTCGACTTCCCAGGGATGAAGACCGAATCCCTGTACAGTAACCGCCAAAGCATGTGGAACAAATCCTCAAAAAAAAAGAAACAAAATGGAAAAAAGCGCGGGCTTACATAAGGAGGGACGCAGGGGAGACGCTTCTGATTTTTAAGGTCAGAGAGAAAAGAAAAGTTTCCAAGCAGAATTTCAGGCGAAACGCCTTTGGGGAGACATCTTTCCCCCGATGCCACCAGCTCGGTTCCACCGGACTACAGCGTTTCGCGGTTTCTGAACGTCGCGTCTGAATTGGCCTGCTTTGCCTGCGCAGGGAAAGCATTTATCCCTGTATTTAAAAAAATAACTTTACTGAACTGCCTAAATGCAGTCTAGCGTATGTTATACGGAAGATTCCAGCGTGCCACATTGTGTCTAAATGTGGACTTCCTGTATGTAACAGGCCTAATACTGGCAGTGTACCCCCCAGACAGGAGCCTGGTGAAGAACTAGTAGACAAGGATTAATAGGAGA